>NW_013570273.1:4530-7065 GCF_000499745.2 Eimeria mitis | reverse complement strand
GAGAGCAGCAGCAGCCACAAACTACACCCCTGTATGGATACATGGTACGATATGCTGCTGCTGCTGCTGCTGCTGCTGTTGCTGCTGTGGCTGCTGCTGCTGTTGTTGCTGCTGCTGTTGCTGCTGCTGTTGTACTGGTCGCTGCTGCTGCTGTTGTATTTGCTGCTGCTGCTCCACTTGCTGCTGGTGGTGGTGCGCTTGCTGCTGCTGCTGCTGTGCTTGCTGCCGTGGCTTTGCTGCTGCTGCAGCTGTTGCTACGCCTGCTGCTGTTGCTGCTGCTGTGTTCGCTGCTGCTCCTGCTATTTTTGTTTCTGCATTTGCTGCTTCTACAACTACACCATCATCAGCAGCAACAGCAGCAGCAGCAGCAACAGCAGCAGCAGCAGCAGCTGCTGCTGCTGCATGTCTCAGACATGTATTGATAATTCCCTGTTCTCTCTCTTTCTGCTGTTTCTCCTNGCTGCTGCTGCTGCATGTCTCAGACATGTATTGATAATTCCCTGTTCTCTCTCTTTCTGCTGTTTCTCCTCCTGCTGCTGCTGCTCCCCCTGCTGCTCCCCCTTTTGGTGCTGCTGCTGCTTTTGCTTTTGCTGCTGCTGCTTTTGCTGCTGCTGCTGCTGCTGCTGCTGCAGGAGCGCGTACCTGCAGTGCCTGCGTCGTTTCTGCCACTCCTCTGAGCGTCGCTGCGCGCTGGTGTCGGCGCAGCACCAGCAGTGTCTGCGGGAAAATCAAAACTGGCGGCCAGCAGATTCCCTCAAAGCCACCAAAGTACTCGAGCTGTACGTACACCCCAACTTTTTTTTTTTTGCTGTTGTTGATGTTGTTGCTTCTCTTGGTATTCTTCTTTTTATTTTTTTTTTTTTTGTTTTTCTTTTTCTTGTTTTTGTTATTTTTGTTTTTGTTTTTGTTTTCTTTGTTGCTGTTGTTCTTTTTTTTCTTTTTCTTCTTCTTGCTTTTCTTCATCTGGTGGTGCTGCTGCTGCTGGTGCTCGTGGTTGTTGTGGTGCTGCTGCTGCTGCTGCTGCTGCTGCTGTTGTTGAGCACCCACACATGAGGATGCTACATCTGCTGCTGCTGCTGCTGCTGCTGTCACTGTTGCTGCTGCTGTTGCTGCTGCTGCTGCTCCTGCTGCTGCTGCTGCTGCTGCAGGTTTAAGGTGTATGCGGAGACAGCGCGTTTTAAATACCCTAAGCCGACCATCAGCCCCACTGCAACAGGCAAGAACCCTAAACCCTAAACCCTAAACCCTCAACCCTCAACCCCGCGTGCCCTGGCGTCTCAGCTGCAGCTGCTGCTCCTTGCTGTCTGCTCAGTGCTGCTGCTGCTGTTTTTACTGTTGCTGCTGCTGCTGCTGTTGCTGCTGCTGCTGCACAGGAACTGTTCTGGAGTTCCCTGGGACTGCGCGTCGGCGGCCTGGCCCCTCCTAGCTCTCTGACGCCGTGCCAGCTAGCTGCAGCTAGCTGTGGCTAGCTGCAGCTAGCTGTGGCTAGCTGCAGCTAGCTGTAGCTAGCTGCAGCTAGCTACAGCAAGAGCGGCGATAGCTTGTCCCTTGTTGGCTAGCTAGCTAGCTAGCTAGCTAGCCAGCTAGCTAGCTATTCATCTGCGGGCAGCTCCAGCAGACGCTGCTTCTCTCCCCCCGGGCACAGGCCACAGCACCCAGGCGCAGCTTAGCTAGCTAGCTAGCTACCTATCTATCTATCTATCTATCTAGCTAGCTAGCTAGCTCGATATGCAGTAAGCTGCACGGATATTGTTTCTAAGAGATATCGGCAATTCGGCTGCCCGCGTGGCCCCTGGCTAGCTAGCTGCTTGGCTAGCTAGCCACAGCTAGCTGCCTGGCTAGCTAGCCACAGCTAGCTGCCTGGCTAGCTAGCCACAGTCACCCGCGCTGTGCAGTTGCTGGTACACCTCAGGGGTCCAGCAGTCTCAGCTAGCTGGATCTCACCTAGATAGCTAGCTAGCTGGCTAGCTAGCTAGCTGGCTGGCTAGCTAGCTAGCTGTCCACAGGTGTGTTAGCAGCTAGCTAACCAGAACCAAATGTTCTACATCTGAGGCAAACGAAGTCGTGTCAGTGACTGTACGCACTGTTGCTGCTGCCGCTGCTGCTGCTGCTGCTGCTGCTGCTGCTGCTGCTGCAGAAGGCCTCTAAGGCCTCCTACACTAGCAGCAAACTCGCATAGCTGCAGTTTCAGCAGTAGAGAGTGTCGAGGGTTTAGGGTTTAGGGTTCAGGGTTTGGGGTTTAGGGTTTAGATGCTGTGGCGGCATCTTACCCCCCAAACAAACGCAAACAGCGCACAGCAGCAGCAGCAGCAGCATCTGCTGCTGCTGCTGCAACACCCGGCTGGCGTTGCTGCAGCTGCTGCTGCTATAGCTGCTTGTGCTGCAGCAGCTGTTGGCCCCTCAGTAGCAGCAGTTGCTGCTGGTGACAGGGCAGCTGCTGCTGCTGCTGCTCAGCTGCTGCTCATGCTGCTGCTGCAGCAGGCCTACCGCTCACCAGGAGCAGCCAGCCAAGTCCATATTGATTGTCTTCTTCGT
>NW_013570273.1:3917-4430 GCF_000499745.2 Eimeria mitis | reverse complement strand
CTGCAGCAGCTGCAGCAGCTGCAGCAGCTGCTGCAGCTGCTGCTGCAGCAGGCCTACCGCTCACCAGGAGCAGCCAGCCAAGTCCATATTGATTGTCTTCTTCGTATACGCCTCAAAGTCCCTGCACGCAGCAGCAGCAGCAGCAGCAGCAGCAGAAGCAGCAGCAGCACAATAGTAGCACGACCTCCACTCGGGGGGTGAACGGGTAAATCTGCTGCTACAGATGCAACACTTCCTTCATGCTGCTGCTGCTGCTGCTGCTGCTGCTGCTCGTGCTGTAGCAACAGCTGCTGCTGCTACTGCAGCAGCAGCAGCAGAAGCTGCTGCTGCTGCTGCTGCTGCTGCTGCTGTGGCGTACCATTTGGAGGTCAGCTTCTTGGGTTCGTCGATCGTCACCCCTGAGGCCGTCACCTTAGCAAACTGAACCTGCAGCAGCAGCAGCAGCAGCAGCAGCAGCAGCAACAGCAGCAGCGGCAACAGTAGCAGGAGAAGCAGTGGCAGCAGAAGCAGTAG
>NW_013570273.1:854-3663 GCF_000499745.2 Eimeria mitis | reverse complement strand
ACAGCAGCAGCGGCAACAGTAGCAGGAGAAGCAGTGGCAGCAGAAGCAGTAGTAGCAGCAACAGTAGCAGCAACAGCAGCAAGAACAACAGCATCAGCGCTAGCAGCCGTAGCAACAGCAGAACGATAGCCGGGCGTGCAGCAGACACACCAGCAGCAGCAGCAGCAGCAGCAGCAGCAGCAGCAGCAGCAGCAGCAATGACTTTTGCTGCTCGTACCTCATTGGAGGCTGCACAGTCTCTGTAAAACAAAATCCGCATGCACTCCTCCAGCAGCTCACGCGCCTCCCTGCAGCAGCAGCAGCAGCAGCAGCAGCAACAGCAGCAGCAGCAGCAGCAGCAGCAGCACCCACATGTTACAGCGAACATCCAGCCTTGAAGAAAGGAGCTGGAACAGCAGCAACAGCAACCGCAGCAGTAGCGGCAGGAGAAACAGCAGCACCAACAACAGCAGCAACAGCAACAGCAGCAGCAACAGCAACAGCAGCAGCAACAGCAGTAGCAGCAGCAGCAGCAGCAGCAGCAGCTTACTCCTCAGACATGTCCGGGCGGTGCTTCTCCCTCATCAAAGTAATGGCAAAGTAACGCCCAAGACCTGCAGCAACAACAGCAGCAGCAACAGCAGCAGCAGCAGCAGCAGCAACAGCAGCAGCAGCAAAAACTCAGCTTAAAGGACTATAGACAGGCCCTGCCAGCAGCAACTCGAGCGAATGCTGCACCGCCTTCGCAGCAGCACCAGAGAGCGCACCCTTTACAGCAGCAGCAGCAGCAACAGCAGCAGCAGCAACAGCAACAGCAACAGCAGCAGCAGCAGCAGCAGCAGCAACAGCAGCAGCAACAGCAGCAGCACCTGTTGCAACGACTTGTTCTTCAAAGAAAGTGCCGAGGAGATCAATGGCCCCCAAGTACATCCCCTTCTGCTGCCCCTCCCCCTCCCCCTGCTGCTGCTGCTGCTGCTGCTGCTGCTGCTGCTGCTGTTCGTGAATGCCTGTGGGGGCCCCCTCGTGCCCCGCAACAATAACAGAGAGCCAGTAGGGGTTGAAGCGGCAGCGTTTGTTGTATAGAGTGCGAGCAGTGTAGCTGGCGATAGCTTTGGGTGTCAGCAGCGCATCCCCCCTGCTGCTGCTGCTGCTGCTGCTGCTGCTGCTGCTGCTGCTGCTGCTGCTGCTGGATGCATGCAGCGCATCCTCCTCCACCAATGCCTCTAACTCACGCTGCAGAAACTGGTGATCTGAATACTCCCCAGATGTACAAATTAGGGTTTTGTTATTTAAAGATATAAAACGCGGCTGACCCCGGAAACGAATCATACGCCCGTATGATACTGATCCACACAAACCCTAAACCCTAAACCCTAAACCCTAAACCCTAAACCCTAAACATTGGGGGTTCAATAAGCAGATATGCATATACAACTGGAGATGGATGTGTACACAGAAACATATATGCAACCACATACATTCAGCATCAGGCAAACATAAACCCTAAACCCTAAACCCTAAACCCTAAACCCTAAGCCCTAGGCTGCAGCACCTGTAGTATCAGCAACCATGAGGATTCCGTCTTTGTAGGTGATGGCCAAGACCGAAGAGGTGGTGGTTACAGGGTTTCGCGTGTCAGCAGGATTTGCTGCTGCTGCTGCTGCTGCTGCTGCTGCAGGCGGGCAGCCCTGCAGCGCCCCCGCCTCTGCCATCCTGTCTAAGGTAAACATCGTTATAAAAATAAATAAATTATAAATAAAGTTGCTGCTGCTGCTGCTGCTGCTGCTGCTGCAGTTTTGACTCCCCAGGACTTACGCGACACACGCGCCTATTCTCTAAGAGTTGCTGCTGTTGCTGCTGCTGCTGCTGCTGCTGCTGCTGCTACAATAAACTGACAGCTATTTTGTTTTTATTTCCTAATTTCATCTGCTGCTGCTGCACGCTCCAACCTGTTGCATGCAGACACATCCCCCATCAGCGGCTGCAGCAGCAGCAGCAGCAGCAGCAGCCGACAGCCGCTGCTGCAGCTGCTGCGCTGCTGCTGTTGCTGCTGCAGCGGGGGCCCCTCAGGGGCCCCCCTAACGGTCTTTTATTAGTGAAATCAATATAATAATTAATTTAATTTTTATTCCTTTCGGCATATAACAGAATATCATTAATTACTGGGGTCCCCTGGTGCTGTGCATGCAGCAGCAGCAGCTGTTGCTGCTGCTGCTGCTGCTGCTGCTGCTCGTTGACTGCTGAGCGCTCGCTGCTCATTCTCTTGCTGCAGCAGCTGCAGCTGCATGCACAGCTGTTGTCTCTAGGGTTGGAGCTGTTCTTGCTGCTCCTGCTGCAGCTGTTGCTGTTCCTTCTTCTGCCGCTGCTGCTGCTGCTGCTGCTGCTGCTGCAGCTGCGGCACGGACCCCCAGAACCTGTGCATAGTTGTGAGCAATCTAGGGCAGCCGTTACTAGCCTAGCAGCGGGTCTAGCTGCTGCTGCTGCTGCTGTTGCTGCTGCTGCTGCTGCTGTTGCTGCTGCTGCTGCTTAGCGCGTGCACTCAAGGATACAAGGCTTTGGCTTTCTGCTGGTGACCCGGCGGCTGTTGCTGCTGCTGCTGCTGCTGCTGCTGTTTCTGTTGCTAGGGTTCCGGTTAGCGCTGCTGGTACTGCTGGCGCTGCTGCTGCTGCTGCTGCAGCATTAAGGAGTGTACTGGCAGCAGGAGGCGACAGGGCTGTAGCAGGAGTGCGCCACAGCAGCAGCAGCAGCAGCAACAGCAGCAGCAGCAGCAGCAGCAGCAGTTCTAGAAGCCGCAGTAGCACTAGCAGCAGCAGTAGTAGTGTTAGTACTA
>NW_013570273.1:317-754 GCF_000499745.2 Eimeria mitis | reverse complement strand
CAGTTCTAGAAGCCGCAGTAGCACTAGCAGCAGCAGTAGTAGTGTTAGTACTAGTAGTAGCAGCAGCAGCAGTAGTAGGAGTAGTAGTAGGAGCAGCAGCAGCAGATGCACTGACAGCAGCAGCAGCAGCAGCAGCAGCAGCAGCAGCAAGAACTAACGCAGCTAAACTAAGCACCAGAGATGCCTAGGGCCCGCATGCAGCGAGGCAGCAGAATAAACTGAGGTGTACAGACACCTGAAGAGAGACAAAGATGACGTTGCCTGCAGCAGAAGAAGCAGCAGCAGCAGCAGCAGCAGCAGCAGCACCGGGTTCTGCTGCTGCTACTCCTGCTGCTGCTGCTGCTGCTGCTGCTGCTGAGGATGAGCCGCAGCAGCAAAGACAGCTGAAGCCCCTAGAGAGACCCTTCTTCAGGGAGGTGCTGCCGCTGCTGTCGCAG
>NW_013570272.1:7974-9349 GCF_000499745.2 Eimeria mitis | reverse complement strand
CAGGACCTCAGCGTCCTACGTTACACTCCTCCCCTCTTTCCCAGGGCCAGGCGAGCGCCGCCGCATCCTCTGCTCGCCGCTCCTGCAGCAGGAGCAGCAGATCGGCAAGAGGAGAACACCGGGACGAGTAAGTGGCTTCTCGAGCGTCAAGGGCAAATGCTGCTGGTTACGCCAGACGAGGAACTCACGTCTCTTCCTCAGGGGAATTACACTGTTAGCATGGAGTTTGGATTTGTCATAGATCTCACAGGGAACCCGTGCGAAGGCGTGGGGCCCCTGACCTTTAGAATCGCTAAGGACGGGGGCTGTCCGTTGTTGTATGTCACGGGCTTCGGCACGGAGAACGGCAACTGCAACGGTCTGTACACCCCAATAGACCCTATCAATAACCATGCCGCCTGGAGGGGAGGCGAGGGAAACTTCTTCTTCATTTACTTCCGCCAAGAGACAGCCGAGGAACCAGGCAACTGGGTGGTCGACACTGACCTCGACGAGAGCGCTTTCCTGGGGTTCGCAGACATTGCGTTGCTGCAAGGAACCCCCCGGGGCCCCAAGGGGGGACCCCCGCTACCCCCGTCTGGCCTGTGGCACAAGTGGACGGGCAAGAAGCGCGAGGAGCAGCCATTCGCCGCCTTCGTCTGCCGACAAACCCCAGACCATCTACCCCCTAACCTTGTGGCTGTGGGTCCCCCCCAGCCGGAGCCCACTGGAGCGGTGCGAGGCCCCTCGGAGGTGCCTGAGCAGGGGCCGCATCTGCTACAGCTGGACAGCGTCTCGGGGATCCCCGTAGAACCCGTCGTCCTCGTGTTCAACAAACCCATTACCTACGGCCACTGGGCCTCTCTCCGCCTCACTCCGCGCGGACAGAAAGCCCCAGTCGCCGAGTGGCCAGCAGACCAGGAGGCAGGCATGAGAGGCGCGACAATTAGGGTGCGTCGCATGAAGTCACAAGCATCCGGCGCCTCCGGGAGCCCGAAAGTCTCCTCCCTTGCCTCCAGCAGCAGCACTAACAAAGATGCAACTGCCACAGAAGAACAAGAAGAGGAGCTGGGGGTTGCCGAGCTAGACGTCGACGTGCCGCTAGACCCAGGGCAGGTCTATGAACTCACAGCAGACCTGGGGGCCTTCACAGACCTCTCCTACAACCCTTGGGGGCCCCTGGGGCCCCAGGTTGTCTCGTTCGAGGCGGCTGCCACGCACTGTCTGCTGAAGATCGGTGCAGAGGCAGCAGCAGCAGCTGCAGCTGCAGCAGAACCAGACGGGCCCGAGGCGCAAGCAACAGCAGCTGACGAAGCTTCCTACGACCTGCAGCTCCTAGACAGCAACGCGGAGGTGGTGGGCAGTGGCGATAGAAAGGTACCCGAAGGCAGCCGTG
>NW_013570272.1:7282-7874 GCF_000499745.2 Eimeria mitis | reverse complement strand
AGCGCAAGCAACAGCAGCTGACGAAGCTTCCTACGAGCTGCAGCTCCTAGACAGCAACGCGGAGGTGGTGGGCAGTGGCGATAGAAAGGTACCCGAAGGCAGCCGTGCTGCCGCTCACTGCAGCGCGGGTCTCTCTCTCCCTCTGGACCTTATGCTTGAAACAGGCAGCAGCAGCAATGCCGGAGAGCTGCAGTGCAGCAAAGGCAAGTGGCGTGGCGCCCTCTCCCCCTGCGTTCCCCGGTGTAGCCCGTACCCCCGGCTTGCTGAGGCATACGATGTAGAGGAGATGGAGGGGGCAGCAGAAGGTATTTCAGGAGCAGCTGTCGTGGTTCGCTGTGCTGAAGCAGCAGCAACAGCAACAGAAACAACAACAACGGCAGCAGAAGCAGCAGAGGAAGGGCAGCAACAGCAAACCCTCAGGTGTCTAGGAGGCCGCTGGGAACCCTTAACTCTACAGTGTGCAGCACTCTGTCCTCCCCTGGGGCCCTCTTTGGGCCCCAGCTATTTGGTGCGGCTGCCGGTCGGCATGCAGGAGGACCCGGAGGACGATGAGGAGCAAGAAGCAACAGCATATTCAGCAGCAGCAGAGGGA
>NW_013570272.1:0-7182 GCF_000499745.2 Eimeria mitis | reverse complement strand
GACAACAACGGCAGCAGAAGCAGCAGAGGAAGGGCAGCAACAGCAAACCCTCAGGTGTCTAGGCGGCCGCTGGGAGCCCTTAACTCTACAATGTGCTGCACTATGTCCTCCCCTGGGGCCCTCTTTGGGCCCCAGCTATTTGGTGCGGCTGCCGGCCGGCATGCAGGAGGACCCGGAGGACGATGAGGAGCAAGAAGCAACAGCATATTCAGCAGCAGCAGAGGGAGAGGAACGCCTTGTCGAGTGCGTAGAACCACAGCCACCAACCGCAGACCAGCAGCAGCAACAAGTGCAGCCACTGCAGCAGCTTCTGCGCTGCACCGAAGATGGCTGGGAGCCTCCTGTCACCCTCAACTGCAAACGCAGCTGCAGGCAGCCGCCGTTAACCCCTGATGGCGCTGAGCTCAAAGGGCATGGGTTGCAGCACGGCAGTGTATGGACAGCAGAATGCAAGCAAGGTAAGCGAAGGATGCTGCTGCTGTTGCTGCTGCTGTTGCTTCTGCCGCTGCTGCGCTGTTGCTGTTGAGGCTGTGCCTTATGCTGCCGCTGCTGCTGCTGGGGCTTTTCTCCACGTAACAGAGGCTCTACTTCCGGATGGTGCCGCCTGTGTTGTTGCTTCTGGGGCCGCTTTTGTTAGTGTTACTGTTATTGCCGTTGCTGTCCATCTGCCGTCGGTGTTGATGTTGCTGNCGGGTTGCGTTGTTGCTGCCGCTGCTGCTCGTTCTGTGTGGTGTAGAGGCTGTCACTCCTGCCATTTCCGATGCTTCTCTTGCTGCTACTGCTGCTGGCGTGAGTGCATCAGCTGCTGCTGCTCTAGTTGTTGCTGCGCTTACAGTTGCTGCTGCGGCTTCTGCTGCTGCTGCGCTGCAGGCTACGGAGGGCCTAACGGGGCCTTTTCTGTGGATTTCAAGTGCGACGATGGGCAGTGGGTTCGCGAGAAGTCTCTTGGAGCAGCAGCAGCATTTGCCTGCAGCCCGCTGTGTCCCGCATTGCTTCTCAACCCCCGAGCGTACACCGTGACGCCCGTTGCAGCAGCAGCAGAAGCAGCAGCAGAAGGAGAAACAGAAGCACCAGTAGCAGCGGGAGCAGCAGCAGCAGTTAAAATTACTTGTGCCCCCAACAGCGTCCGCCTGGGGGGACCCCCCGAAGAAATACTGCGGTGTCGAGGGGGCCTTTGGGGGCTGCGGTCCATTGCCTGCGCTGCAGGCTGCAGCAACCCCCTAGACGAGCTGGGCAGGCACTACACCCTGATGCAGCCCAAACAGCAGCAGCAGCAAATGTTCCAACACGGGGACACAGTGGATATCACGTGCAGCGATGAGCTGCAGCACCACAGTCCAGCAGCAGCAGCAGCAGCAGCAGCAGCAAGACAACCGCACACCATTACCTGCATCGATGGACGTTGGGAGTCGAAACCCCATGAGCAACGTCAGCAGCAGCACGATGCTGAGGCGACAGTAGCAGCAACGACAGTCACAGGTAGCAGCAACGGGGTGCTGCTGCGCTGCAGCGCCACCTGCAGTGTTCCGCCTCTGCCCGCACACTTTTCGATTATCATCCCCACGAAGAAGCGAAGGCTTGGAAATCTCTTCGGGTCTGTTTGGAAGGAAAACGAGAAGCTTATGATTGGGTGCTCTCCTCCTTTCCAGCCCACATTGCCCTCGCCTTTGCCGCCGCCGCCGCAGCAGCAGCAGCCGCAGCAGCGGCAGCAGCAACGGCAGCGCCAGAGGCTGCAGCAGCTCGAGTGCGTCGATGGGGAGTGGGAGGGAGACCTCCGGGAAGAAGTCTGCGT
Source organism: Eimeria mitis (assembly GCF_000499745.2). Lineage (NCBI taxonomy): Eukaryota > Apicomplexa > Conoidasida > Eucoccidiorida > Eimeriidae > Eimeria > Eimeria mitis. The sequence continues at coordinate 5,390 of NW_013570272.1, read as the reverse complement.
GCGGCGCTGCCCAGGGGACGCGGGAGGCCCCACCGAAGCACAGTGGAGAGAGCTGGGTGTGCGTTGTGGCGAGAGCTGCAGCAGCAGTTGTGGCAGCTGCTACAACGGCAAGAAGGACAAGCATGAAGACGGCGTCGACTGTGGGGGGCCCTTCTGTGANTTAAGCAGCAGCAACAGCAGCAACAACAGCAGCACCAGGTGGAGTTCCCTGTGGAGATGACGCGACATGGCTCAACCATAAGGATCGCATGCAACAGCAGCCGCTCCTTATCTTTGAGAGTCACTTGTAACAACGGCAGATGGACAACAGCAGCAGCAGCTGCCGCTGCCACTTCCGCTGCTGCTGCACCTGAAGATGCAACACACATCGCCGCTTTTGCTGCAGCATGCGTACAGGCGGATCTCGCGGCTTCAGCTGTCAGCGGGAGCAGCAGCAGCGTGGCAGCAGCAGCTCCAAGAGCCATCAGCGCAGCGACAGCAGCATTAGAACGCCTGGATGACGATGATTTTATGCTATCTGGAGCAGGAGCAGCAGCAGCAGCAGCAGTTCACGGGCAGGACCCTCCCTTGCAGTGGCGCGAGGAGGAACTCCTCCGTTTCGGGCCGCCGGTGCTGCGTCTTGTTCAACCAGGAGTCGCAGCTGCTCAACAGCAGCAGCATCAGCAGCAGCAACAGCAGCAACAGCAGAAACGTCTGAGCCCGTGCATGCAGGAACTGGTTGGAGGGGTGTCGCGATTGCTCGTCGGTGAATGTGGGGCTTTGGCCTTCGGGCGGTCTGCCTTCAAAGTAGCTTCATTTTGCAAGGGGACATGCAGCAGCAATTTCAGGAGAGAGCTACAGGAGGCTGAAGAATGCAGCAGGAAAACTGCTGCAGCAGCTGCNGCAGCAGCAATTTCAGGAGAGAGCTACAGGAGGCTGAAGAATGCAGCAGGAAAACTGCTGCAGCAGCTGCTGCAGCTGCTGCAGGGATGGGGGACGACCCAATCGCAACAGCAGCTGCTGCTGAAGCTCAGGACGAACATTTGCTGCAGCTCTTCCGGGAGTTGCTAGAGGTCCTTTGCTCTGTAGAGGACTCGCAGCACTGCTTCAGCCTTGCCGGCGACGCCTTCGCGCTACTGCAGCGGCTGCACCAAACACCACAGCTGCAGTTGCAGCAGCAGCTGAAGCAACATGTGTGCCCAGGCAGCAGTGGCAATGCCTGCTTCCGCAGCAACATTCGGTACATTTCGGTGCTGCTGCAGCTGCGAGAATACGTCGAAATAGCTTTGCCAGGCATGCATCCCCAGCACCAGCAGCATCACCAGTCTTCTTCCTCGTTCGCAGCAGCATCAACAGCAACAGCAGCAGGAGCAGCAGTAGGGACAAAGGGTCTCGACGACGGCGCTGTGGGTGTGGGGGTGCGGGGTCTGCTAACAGATCTGCGGCGGCTGCCGGCGGTGCTGTCACTGCTGTNGCTGTGGGTGTGGGGGTGCGGGGTCTGCTAACAGATCTGCGGCGGCTGCCGGCGGTGCTGTCACTGCTGTGTAGCGAGGCGGATGGGAGGAGCTGTGCCCCCCAGGTCTTTGCTGTGGCAGCAGTAGACACTTTTGCTGCTCTGCCGCAGCAGGCAGCAGCAGCAGAATTCTGTAGCAGCGCCCCTGAAGCGCCTTGCCTCCTTGAGGTGTACAGACTCGTCGGCAAAGAACTGCTGCGCCCGCATCCGCAGCCCCATACCCAGAAGCAGGAGCAGGAACAGCTGCTGCCGCAGCAGCAGGAGCAGCTGCAACAAAGACGGCAACAGCAGCTGCTGCAGCAGCAGGTGCATCCCCATGACTGGGCCTTAGGCACGGCTATGGAAAGCATAGGGAGGAATTTTTGTTTGCGAAGTGCAGAAGACAAAACATGCGGGGCGTTGCTGGTACCGCAAGAGGCGACAAGTGCAGCAGCAGCAGCAGCAGCAGCAGGACGCCTGCGCGTCTATGAACCAGCATCAGCAGCAGACATGCCACACTGCAGCTGCCCTCTGGCCTTCGTGGGGGACGGCGAGTGCGACAACAGCTGCAATACCGCCGCCTGTGCCTTCGATAAAGGGGACTGCTTAGCGCAGCAGCAGCCGTTGCTGCAGCCAATCATCGAGTTGCTGCAGCAGCATCTGGCTGGGGTTGCCGACGGCCCCTGCTTTCCCTTCAGTCTCAACTTTCAATGCGCACAACACGAATGCAGAGACGCAATACAGAGTCAGCACACACATCACATGANAGTCTCAACTTTCAATGCGCACAACACGAATGCAGAGACGCAATACAGAGTCAGCACACACATCACATGATGCTTCTGCTGCTGCTCTTGCTGCTGCTTTTGCTGATATTACTGCTCTTACTGCTCTTGTTTCTGCTGGTCGTGCTTCTGCTGCTGGCACTGCTAAGCATGCGCTTGCTGCTGCTGCTGCTGCTGCTGGTGTTTTCGTTTCTGAGTGGTCAGTATAAAGACTATTTCCGCTAGCGGTGGTGAGGCGCTTGTGTGGTCTTTTGTTTTTCTTTCTTTCCATTTCCTTCAAGTCGTTGTCTCCCTTCTGGTAGTTTCTGCTCCGGGTGTTGACATGTGGCTGCTACTCAGATCTGCAGAAGCAGAACGGCTGTTGCGTGGCCCCCCAGTTGGAGTTGCTGCGGGACTTGCTCTACATAGACCAACAGCAGCAGCAGCAGCAGCGACAGCAGCTCGCACTGCTGCAGCAGCAAATGCCCAATGCAGTGACGCCGCAGCTGCTGCACCTTATCCAATCGCTTTGGGACGAACTCGAAGGAACATCTGGGCCCTTAGAATTATACCGCTCTGTTGCCTTCATAGAGGCAGACTGCAAGGTGATCTGGCTCTGCTGCTGGTGTTGCTGCAGTTGATGCTGCACTGTTGCAGTTGCTGCTACTGCTGGTGTTGCAGTTGCTGTTGCAGCTGGAACTGTCTATAGCGCAGGATATCACCGCCTATCCAGTTGCCACGACAGTTTCTGCTGCAGTTTCTAATGCGATCACTGCATTTGCTGTTGCATTTGCTGCTTCTGCCGCTGTTCCTGCTCCTACACCATCCGTGTATATTTTCTTCCCTCTCACTGTGTCTGTCTCTTCCTCCGTCTGTCATTGCATATCTGCCTTCGTGTGGCTGTCCCTCTACCTTTTTCTTCCTGTCTCTGTTCCCGTGTGTTTCTGCCTCTGTCTTTACACTTTTGGGTTTTTCGTTTGTTTTCTTGTTTGCTGTTTGGCTGCAGATGCCCTTAGACCGGACCTGCTCTCGGGGCCTTAACCGCTCTGTCTTCGCGGTCGATGCGACAATAGAGGGCCTCAACTACGAAGCCTTAACCAGCAGCAGCAGCAGGAGCGGCAGGAATGATGAGGGGGAGGAGCTGCTGCGTCACGTGCTGCGTGATGTGTTCGCTGCTGCTTTGGGGCTGCCAGTAGGAGACGTGCTGCTTATTAGGTCCTGGAAGTCCGGCGAACTACATGCTCTCATCGACGCCGGACCGCTCAGCAACAAACCCCACTTCCTTCAGGCAAACCCTAAACCCTAAACCCTAAACCCTAAACCAGAATTGTTAATTCCTCGAATGAAACCCCTAAACTGTGGACCATAAACACGACACCACAAGCCCCTACAACCCCACACCAGAGACTCTAAACTCCCCGAACCAAAACCCTTGACCCTAAACCCGAAACACGAAACCCTAGACCCGAAACCTTAAGCCGGAGCCCCGAGAACCTAATCCGCAGACCTTAAAACCTAAACTTTAAACCCTACATTTGGAACCCTAAACCCTAAATGGTGAATACGGAGAAGGGGAAACGACTGGTCAAGGGAATGAAGAGGGAGACGAAACAAAGGAGAGAAGGGGGAAGAGGAAAAGGAATATCCTCTGTGTGCATGCGCCCCAGCATAGCAATAGCAGCAAACCAGCGATGCCGTTGTTGCTGCTGCTGCTGCGTCTCAGGCTGTAGAGAGGCTCCGGCAGGACGATTCCTCTGGCCTGGCGGCGCTTCTGTCTACTGAGCTGCAGCGGCAGCAGGCTGGTGCTGCTGAAGCAACGCATGCGAATCAGGCTCTGCAGCAGCAGCAGCAGAAGGCATTGGGTCCCCTGTTGCTGCACCCAATTCCCTTGCTGCTGCCTGCAGCATGCTTTTCTTCGCCTCGTGTGTCCGTCTCTCCGTCGAGCGTCTCCATAGCCCCCGTTGCCTTTGCTTCTCCTGGCAGCAGCAGCAGTAGCAGCAGTCGGCGGCAGCAGCAACGGGAGCTGCTAAGGCCTGAGAAGGGTACGTGGGGCCTGGGCCGCATAGCAGCACGCGATGTCTCGTGCAGCACAAATGAGGGCCTCAGCGCCCCGCCAAACGTCTCTGTCTTCGAGGCCTACAGACTCCACTCCACATCCGCTACAAACGAACACGGCTCAGTCATTACTGTGAGGCCGGCGGAGCCTGCTGGTGTACAGCTACGTGGCCGTTGCTTTTACTCTTGCTAGTGCTGCTGGTGCTGCTGCTATTTCTGGTGGTGGTAGTGGCGCTGCTGCTGCCGTTTCTGCCGACGGTGCAATGTTGCCGTAACTCCTGCAGACTGGTGAACAGAGACTATCGGGCTGCTGCTTCTGCNTGCCGACGGTGCAATGTTGCCGTAACTCCTGCAGACTGGTGAACAGAGACTATCGGGCTGCTGCTTCTGCTGCTTCTGCTGCTGCAGGTGGAGTGCGGGCGCGGGTATTCAGCAGTTGCGGGTTGGAGCCCGCAAGAATTGATTTGCCAGCAGGGGCGGTGGTCCCCCTTGGCCGCTGTTGCAGGTGCTGCAATTGGAGCTGCAGCAGTTGGCGCTGGAGCAGTCGATACTGCAGCAGCAGGCGGCGCTGCAACAGGCGGCGGCTCGAAGGGGCAGCAGGTGCTGCTGTGCAGGAAGCCTTGCGGGCCGTACGAAGCAGCAGATCCTCTAGTGTTGGGCCCTGCGTTTATAGCCAGCGGGGTTGGCGAGGGCCACGGGGATCAGCGTTCTGTGTACTGTGCCTCGGGGTTTGTCGCAGCAGGTGCAGCAGCACCTAAGAGCGAAACCATCGTATGCAACAACGGAGTGTGGGGCCGCCGGCAGCTGCAGTGCGTCAAGGACCTCGCGGGCATGCTGGAGGCCAGCCCCTGCAACGGGGCGCTCTCGCTGCTGCCGCCAACCCTAAAGGTGGAGGGCCTCCCCACAGCTCATCAACCTGCTGAGCCCCGGGGGGCCCCTGACAATGTGATGCTGAGTCAGGAAGTAGCAGAGGCCCTCGCGGCCACATTTCAACAGGCTGGGGTGTCACTGCAGCTCTTCCGCGTTGGATGCGCTCGAGGGTTCGTCTCCGCTGCAGTCCAGAGGAAGAAACAGTTGGAGCAGCAACAGCAACAGCAGCA
>NW_013570271.1:2257-9439 GCF_000499745.2 Eimeria mitis | reverse complement strand
TATATATATATATATATATATATATATATAGTTGTATCTATGAGCCTATGTATCTTCATTTACAAGTAAATAAATAAATAGACAAACGAACAAAAATAAATAAATAAACAAACAAATAAATAAATAATTAAATAAATTAAAGTTTTATATTTTTGTTTTTTTGTCGCCGGCCTGGAGGCCCAACCCCAGTAAAATCCCAAACCCCCTCATCTGCTGCTGCTGCTTCTGCTGCTGCTGCTGTTGCTGCTGCTGCTGCTGCTGCTTCTGCATGCAGCGAATTTTCTGCATGCACCAGGGGGGCCCCCTGTGTCTCCTCTCCCTCTATTTCTTTAGGGGGTTCGGCCTTGGGGGCCCCCTCCCCCTCTCGCTGCTGCTGCTGCTGCTGCTTTTTCTGCTGCTGCTGCTGCTGCTGCTGCTGCTGCTGCTGCGTCATTTTGCTGCCCACGGGCTGTCTGCGGAATTTGCGTGCGAGGATTCGCTGCAGCTGCAATTCGAGTTGTATTTGGTTTGCTGCTGCTGCTGCTGCTGTTGCTGCTGTTGCTGCTGTTGTTGCTGCTGCTGCAGTTGCTGCTGCATCTTCTCTCTTTTCTTTTCCTTTCCTTGCTGCCGTTCTATGATCTCTAGCACCACCCCTCCCACCCCCACCCCCAGCAGCAGCAGCAGGAGCAGCAGCAGCAGCAGCAGCAGCAGCAGCAGGACTAGGGTTTAGATAGAGATTTCTTTCGTTTGTCTCTCGCTGCAGCATCCTGAGAGTAATAAACCCCCGCAGCAGCTGCTGCAGCCCCCCAGCACGAAAAGCAGCAAAATAAGCATCGTGCCATCGGTAGTATAACCTGTATAAATAAAAATAAAAATAAAAATAAAAATAAAAATAAATAAATAAATAAATATATAAATAAATAATTTAGTATTTATAAATAACAAATATGTTTATATGTAAATAAAATTAGTGAAGTAGAAATAATACACGGAAGGGAAACGAAAGAAAACAGAAAAGAAAACAAAAAAATAAATATAAAAAACAAACAAAAACAAGAAAAAATAAATAAAACAAAAGACAATATAATAACACACAAATAAAATGAAAAATAAAAAATAAATAAAACAAAACGTTAAAAAACTACAAAACCCAAAAAAGAGGAAAAAAAAAAGAAACGAAAGAAAATAAAGAAAACAAAAAAACATAAAATTAAAATAACAAATACAAAAAGCAAAAGACAAAAAAAAACAAAAACAAATATATTACTGCATGCATATGAATACAAAAACGAAAAGCACAGCAGCAACAGCGAGACACCCCATCATCATCATCAGCAGCAGCAGCAGCAATTGCAGCAGCAGCAGCAGCAGCAATTGCAGCAGCAGCAGCAGCAGCAATTGCAGCAGCAGCAACAGCAGCAATTCGAGCAGCATCAGCAGCACAAACAGCAGCAAAGACAGCAGCAGTAGTTTGTTGACTGTTGTTTTACTTTTGTGTTTTATATAAACAATAAATATATACTATACTGGGGTGTATAGGCAGCTCGTTGAGGTGCGTATACACCTGAAAAGCTTACTTGCGTGTCATTCGTCTGAATAGAGACCTCGGCAGCAGTATATGTTCTCTATCTTCTTCATTTATTTCATTTATATCGACTCCCACTTGTTTTAGATATTCTTTTCTTTGTGCTCTTAGTCTCCTTGTACATACAACAGCAGCATACTCTAGGATTTGCTGCTTTCTCTCTATCCACCGCTGCTGCTGCTGCTGCTGCTGCTGACGAAACTGTACATACACCCCATCCAGCTCATCCCAAGACACCCCATACACCCCGCAGTGCTTCCATAAGCCTTCAAGCCGCAGCCTATTCGCTCGTAGCTGCAATGCATTCAGATCTCTTCCTGCTGCTGCCGTTGCTGCTGCTGCTGCTGCTGTTGCTGCAGCAGAACCAGCATCATCACCATTAGCAGCAGCAGCACGAACACCACCAGAAGATGTGTTGGTTTCCTTTGCTCCTCCTGCTCCTGCTGCTGCTGCTGCTGCTGGTGCTGCTGCTGGTGCTGCTGCTGTTGTAGGTAGAGTGCATGCGAAAGGCTGCAGGCGGTGGTTGTGCAGCAGGGGATTAGGCCACAGCACGTTTGGCTCTGGGTACTGCAGCCACTGTTCTTCTGTTTCTGGTTGATATATTTCAGAGCACCAGCGAGAAGGCTCAGTATACACCTGACTGCTGTGTGTTTTTGCTGTATCTTTTTCTGCTGCTGCTGCTGCTGCTGCTGGTGCTGCAGTTGCACCGCCTGCTGCTGCTGCTGCTGCTGCTGCAGTGCTGCTGCTGTCCCTGTTGAGAAGGGTGTTAACAACTGCTTTGATTTGGTCTGTACTCAGATCCGCGGGGTCTACAGAATAAGAAAGCGGCGGCGGGTTGCTGAAGACGAACTCACGTAGGGCTGGGGGGCAGTCACTGAGGTCCCCCGCTTCTATATTTAAATATTCATCTTCTTCTTCTTCTGTTTCTTCTGTTTCTTCTCGTTCTTGGGTTTCGTCAGGATCATCCTCTAGTGCAGCAGAATGACCCTCCAGGTGATCATCAACTTCTGCTGCTGCAGCTGCTGCTGCTGCTGTTGTTGCTGCTGCTGGGGATTCGTTCGGCTTTTCTGCGGTGGGTGGATGTCGGCCGCTTGCTGCTGGGTTTTCGGCTTTCTTCTGTCGCTGCAGCTCGTGTTCTGGTTTCAGTGGTGGCTGCAATGAAGAGAAGAAACAACGGGGGGGGAGAGAGAGGCAGCAGGAGGCGGTGAGAGGAGAAAGCGGCTGCGGGTGTATACAAGAAACAGAAGAAAAGAAAGAAACATTTAAAGAAAAGAAATGACGAAACAAATGAGTTGACAAACGCTCCACCGCAGCCGAAGGCGCCATGGTGCTCATCTGAGGTGTACGTACACCCGAGAAAGTCGATGCAATGAAAAACAAAAACCACCGCAAACCCGCATCCTTCACGCGAGCGGAAACATCCTCTTTTAAACACTTTAAACCCTAAACCCTAAAGCCTAAACCCTAAACCCTAGTTTTAATTGCATTTATATTTTATTTCCGGTTCATCGAGGCGGCTAGGGTTACTAGATCGGAGCCTTTCTGTGCAGCTTTCTTTTTCAGCTCTGCTGCATTCAAATTTGTGAAAATTCAGAAAAAAAAAATTTTTTGAATTTTCCCCGAAAATATATTTTTTTAATTGAAAATAATATTTTAAAATGTTTCTATGAATCGAAATTTCAAATTTCAATTTCTGCATTTAACAACCGGCTTCCACTCTTTTGCATGCATGCAGGCGTTTCGGGCCCCGCTGTTGTATCTGTACAACTGAACGAGTAGAAAAAACACTTTATATTTATATAATATTTTTAAATTATATAATTTAAACTCATAACAACTTTAATATACTAATAAAATATTTTGTATAGCCAAAAATCCACGCAGAATCCTCGCCTGTACGCAGCATCTCACCTCTGTCTACAGCGCTCGTTACCCTCGATATTTGTTGTCTCATTGCAGTTATTTATATTTATATTAAATACATTATATTATTTTAATCATTTAATTTTTTATTTCACTACTTACCCTTCATAATACCTCAATTGAATCCTGTGTTTCTATAGACTTGCAGTACTCCGTTCCTCTTATTATTCTTAACAACACACCCGAAACCCTAAACCCTTGACTAGCACGCATGTTTGCATGCATTCTGCATGCAGGGCTAACTAGCTGCTTCACATGCATGCATGCATGCATGCGATATTTCTTTTGCCCGAGACAGCAGCTACACAGATAACAAAATGAAGAGTATAGGGTTTCTAACTGCCGCTGCTGCTGCATGCAGCAGCAGCAGCACCAGCAGCAATGCAGCAGCAGCAAACTGTTTATTCATTTTGTTGTTGCTGCATGCTGCTGTGCCTGCATAACCAAAGAAAAAACCTCGTCATACAGTGGAGTCTAAAAGCTTATAATAATAGAAGAAAATAAAATAATAAAATAAAATATAATAAAATATAAGATAAATAAAGAAGAAAACAAAACAAAGTAAAACAAGAATAAAAAAAAACAAAAATAAAAGTATATATATATCATCCCCGTCTACGCATAGCCCTGGCTATGCTATCCAGCAGCTGCTGCCTCTCTGCCTGCATGCGGCGTTCTTCCTGCTGCCGCTGCTGCATATTAACAAATAGAGAGAAATGAAGAGGGATCTGCTGCTGCTGCTGCTGCAGCAGCAGCAGCAAACGCTGCAGCTCAGCAGACACAGCACCAGGGGCATCCCCAGGCAGGTCCTCTACACGCAGCATCTGCCCCCCGCTAACTCGATCCCGATCCCGATCCCCTTCTTCTTGCTCTCCCTGCTGCTGCTGCTGCTGCTGCTGCTGGTGCTGCTGCTGCTGCTGCTGGTGCTGCTGCTGCTGCTGCGTGTCTTGTGTCTCTCGCATGCGCTGCAGCAGCGGGAGATCCCAGTGTCTCAGCAGGTCAGCAATAACAGCCCCGTTGACAGCAACACCCCACAGCAGCCGTCGCCATTTGCTGCTGCTGATGCCTTCTTGCATTTCTATAGGAAGAGCTGTCTGCATAGACAGAGGCAAATCAAAGGGGGGGCAGCGGGGGTAGGGAGAATAGAGAGGAGCAGCAGCACCAGCACCTGCAGCAGCAGCACCAGCAGCAGCAGCAGCAGGAGATGGGGCTGCAGCAGCAGCAGCTTGCATGCGCTGCTGCTGCTGCAGCAACTCCTGCCATGCGTGACGCTGCAGCTGCTGCTGCAGCACATCCTCCTCAGCTAGCAGCAAATCCTTTCTTATAAAACAATGGAGGTGTCTAGANGCTGCTGCTGCAGCACATCCTCCTCAGCTAGCAGCAAATCCTTTCTTATAAAACAATGGAGGTGTCTAGATAGACAAAAGGGAGGAAGAAAAGGAGAAGACAAAACACAGTCTGTTGCTGCTGTTGCTGCTGCTGTTGCTGCTGCTGTTGCTGTTGCTGCTGCTGCTGCTGCTGTTGTATTTATTTCTGCTGCTGATGACACACCGCAAACTGCCTGGGATGCACCGCCAGACGCAGAACGACCCACAGATACCTCTAGGTCGCGGTTGCTGCTGCTGCTGCTGCTGCTGCTGCTGCTGCTGCTGGGTTTTCTTGCGGGTAGCAGCAGCAGCTCGTGTGTTAGGAAGAGAGACTCTGCCAGCTCATCAACTACAGCCTGAGGCAGAAAGGCGGTGTCTCTCACCCTTCTATTGTGTCTTCCTCCTCCTGCTGCTGCTGCTGCTGTTGTTGCTGCTGCTGCTGCTGCTGCTGCATCTCCTCGCTGCAGCTCCTCCTTCAGCAGCGCCAGGAGCGCCTGGATGCCGTCTGTATGGGGATAGGGGTTGACCCCCCGCCACCTATCTGTTGCTGCTGCTGCTGCTGCTGCTGTTCCTCCTGCTGCTGCTGCTGCTGCTGCTGTTTCTGCTGTTTCTTCCTCCGGCCCCACACTAGCCTCTATGCCTGCAGCGCATGCATGCAGATCGCAGTGGTGCTGCAGCAGCACGCGGCAGCAGCAAGGCAATGCAGGGGCAACTGCTGGGTTCGCGACCTTTATAAATCCTGCTGTATTCCCTGCTGCTGCTGCTGCTGCTGCTGCTGCTGCTGCTGGTGCTGCAGGACCAGCAGCAGCGGCAGCACCAGCGGGAGGAGGAGCAGCAGCATCCTCTACTGCTGCTTCTGCTGCTGCTGCTGCTGCTGCGTTTGCTGCTGCAGTGAATGCTTCGTGGGGGGATTGAGGTGTATGTACACCCAAAGGCAGCGTAGCTCGCTGCATGTCTGTGGTGCCTGGGGTGCACAGTCTGCTGCTGCTGAACTGCTGCAGCAGCAGCAGCAGCTGTGTGTTTGTAATTTTGTGTTCTCTGTATAGCTGCACAGCAACAAGAATATCGTGGAGACAAACAATATCTTTATATTTCAACTGCAGCAAACTGCTTTCTGCTGCTGCTGCTGCATGCAGAGCAGCAGCTGCATGTACACCGTAACGAAATATAGAACGGCTACGAGCTGTAGGAAAGGGGAGACCAGCTGCTTCAGTTGCTGCTGCAGATACACCCCAATCAACCACACCAACTCCTGCTGCTGCTGCTGCTGCTCCTGCTGCTGCTGTTGTTGTTGCTGCTCCTGCTGCTGCTGCTGCTGCTGCTGCTGCTGCTGGTCCTCCCTGCAGCAAATCCTCTACAGCAGACACACACAAACGACGGCTCTCACTGTCTTCATCATCATCCTCAGCCACAAAACTGCTGCTGCTGCTGCTGCTGTTGCTGCTGCTGCTGTTGCTGCTGCTGCTGCTGCTGTTGCTGCTGCTGTTGCTGCTGCTGCTGTTTGAGGCTGTTTCTCTCCCTTCTACATCTGCGTCGTCTCCGCGTTTGTCTGTGTCTGTTGCTCTTTCTTCCTGCTGCTTCTGCTGCTGCTGCTGCTGCTGTTGCTGTTGTTGTTGCTGCTGCATTTTGTTGTTTGCTGCTGATGATCCAGCTGCTGTTGCTGCAGTTTTGCATTGATTAAGGTAGCAATCTGCTGCAGCAGCAGCAGCAGACGACAGCAGCAGCTGAATGAGGGGCTCGGGATCATACGCCTCAGCATCGAACGCAGGTTTATGTAGGCCAAAAGAACCTGAATCAGTGAAGGAAAAAGAAGACAATTGCTGCTGCTGCTGCAGCAGCAGCAGCNTAGGCCAAAAGAACCTGAATCAGTGAAGGAAAAAGAAGACAATTGCTGCTGCTGCTGCAGCAGCAGCAGCTGCTGCTGCTGCTGTTGCTGCTGCTGCTGCTGCTGCTGCTGCAGGGAATTCAGAGCTGGGCGCAACACCCCCAGCAGCACTGCAGCAGCAGCTTTTATGCTTTCATCTGTATACTGTGCATGCGCTGCTCGCCGCAGCAGCAGCAGCTGCTGCTGCCGTTGATACCTTAAGGCAGAACGGAACAGCAACTCCTGCTGCAGCTGCTGCAGCAGCTGCAGCTGCAGCAGCAAAGAAGGGATTCGCTGCGGCAGCACCCGCATCTCATTCGGGCTGCTCTGCAGCTGCTGCAGCAGCACATCAACAGCATCCTCATGGCCACCAGCAGCAGCAGCAGCAGCAGCAGCAGCAGCAGCAGCAGCAGGAGAGACAGAAGAGACAGAGGAGACAGACAGCTGATCCGAGCCCGTTGCAG
>NW_013570271.1:0-1849 GCF_000499745.2 Eimeria mitis | reverse complement strand
GAGAGACAGAAGAGACAGAGGAGACAGACAGCTGATCCGAGCCCGTTGCAGATGTCTCCTCTACACCCCCTTCAGCAGCAGCAGCAGCAGCAGCAGCAGCAGCAGCAGCAGCAGCAGCAGGAGCAGCAACCAACTGCGGCTTTTGTAAACGCGAAGCATGAAAAGAAAAGAGTGCAGCAACAGCAGCAGAAGCCCCTCCCCCTCCCCCTGCTGCTGCTGCTGCTGCTGCTGCTGCACCCTCTCCTCCCCCCAGCCCCACCCCACACCTGGGATCGATCCCGCTGGCATCCCCCCGCCGTCTCCTCTGCCGCCTAGCGAGCTGCGCATACACCCCATTCCTCTGCTGCAGCTGCAGCTGCAGCAGGGGGTCGTTTATAGTTAGCGGCCTGCATGTCAGTCGTCCGCTTGTAGTGTAAGCACACAATACAACAATAGAACCAGGGGCCCCCGGGGGCCCCCCGGGGGCACCCGGGGGCCCCCAGGGGGCCCCCAGGGCACCTTGGGGGCCCCCCCATACACCCGGGCCGCTGATAGGCGCAGCACACCTTTTGCAGAATAAAACAAAACGAGAAGGAGGACGATCGTCAGCATGATCATCTGCTGCTGCTGCTGCTGCTGGTGCTGCTGCTGTCGCTGCTGCTGCTGCTGGTGGTGTTGGTGTGTTTTTTGCGCCGCAGAAGCGGCAGCGTATTCGGCGTGGGGGGCCCCCTGGGTACTGTGTATGTGGGCTGATGAGGGGCCCCCTGTGTGTGTAAGAGAGAGGTAAACTAAGAAGACAAGCACCAGCATAAGAATGAAAAGAAGCAGTAGCAGCAACGTCATCTATAGTTATCTGCTGCGGCTGCTGCTGCAGCCACGAAGAAGCAACCGGGGTACAGGCGGGGATCGCCTGGGATCGATCCCGGTGCTCGATCCCCCAACTTATACGCGGAAACATATTCACGCTTGCCTGCAGTGGAAACATATATATATATATATATATATATATATATATATATATATATATATATATATATATGTGTGTGTGTGTGTGTGTGTGTGTGTGTGTGTGTGCGTGTGTGCGTGTGTGTGTAAATGAAACAAACAAACAAAATAAAACAAAGCAAAATAAAATAAAACAAAACAAAATTAAAAAATAAAACAAAACAAAACAAATGAAAACAAAACAAGAAAAAACAAAAGAAAAAACAAAAGAAAAAAAAAACCAACTAAAACAAAACAAAACAAAAAAATAGAATAAAAAAAAATAAAATAAAAAAATAAGATAAAAAAATAAAATAAAAAATAAAATAAAAAAAATAAAAATAAAAAAAAAGAAGAAGTTACCTGCCAGGAGACTTCAACAGTTTCTCTGTTTATGATGGGGGGTAGGAGGCCGCAGTTTATTGTTTTTAGGGGAGAGGGAGCGAAGTTTATTCTGTTTTGGGGCTGCATGCGCATGCATGCATTGTGTGTATAGTTTATACTATTGTTTATATTTATATATTTATCTCCTTTTTTGTTTTTCTCTTTTTCTCTTTCTCCTTCTCTGTTTCTGTTTGTTTCTGGGTCTGTATCTCTATTTCCTTTTTTTGTTTTTTTATTTATTTTAATATTTTTATTTTTTTCTCTATTTTTATTTTTATTTATATTTATGTTTCCACCGCCAAGGTGGGGTTGTTGTACTTTTTCTGCTGCTGCATGCATGCGATTGGGGGGACAGTACGCGGGGTGTATACGCAGGTAGCTGCATATAACATCTTCGCCTCTGCAGGAGAAAGCAGCAACAATATCGTGGCTGCAGCAGCAGCAGAACCACGCAGCATCGATGCTTCTGCTGCAGCAACTCGGTTGCTGCTGCTCTCCCAAA
>NW_013570270.1:4531-9173 GCF_000499745.2 Eimeria mitis | reverse complement strand
AGCTGGTCGTTCGGAGGGTATGTCTGTTCCTTCGTTTTAAAATCCGAATGATTGGCATGATTCGCGCATGTGCAGATACTACATTGGGACGCGAGCTCGAAGGAACTGAGTGACTGCGTCACGCAACAGGAAGTAGGCCCGGTGTCTAGATTTTGGGATAGAACAGGTATGAAAGCGCAGAGCAGACGCGCACTGGATGCTCCCACAAAAGCCTTAGTGCGTTAAGCGTGTTGGGGGCAGATGCCGTGCAGCTGCAGGCGGCAGGGCGAGTTGTTTTGCAGGCTGTGCGTTTGACATACTCAAATGAAATGAGCTGCAAGGCTAGTGGGACAGGCGGAGCATTTATTTCCCGGCGTGCGGCTAGAGTATTGAAGTGAGTTGGTCAGGCGACCAATTGCGGAGGTCAGGTTCCCCGACCTGAATATTGCTTTGTTTGCCGTCTGTTCAGGAAGTGTGTAGTTCGGCACCTTCGGTGGTCGAGATTGAGCGGCCCTGCGTCGTGCCAGGTGAGTGCGCTTCCTGCATTGAGCGGTGCGGGTCGGGTCTGGCCGCACTATGGCAGGTTTGTGCGACACCTGAAGGCCTCGTGCGCGATTAGAAGGTCACTGCAATACGTGTTGGTGTTAGCAGTGTTGGCGGGAGAGGTTTCGCCGAGTGGACGAGCTGATGCTTGTTTGGCTGTAGGGTTCGTGTGGGCGGGCGAAGAGTTACAGATGGTTTAGGCGCGACGCAGTTGCCTATCCACGCAAGCGTGCCACAAAGGTTGGCTAGCACGTCAGCTGTGTATACAATATATATGCTTTGCACCGTTGGTGCAGTCGGACGGTTCGTTGGCGCAGTCGAAAGGTTCGGCGGCTACTGGGACTCTAGCAAGACTGTTGAACGGGACCGTCGCTAGCATTGGCTCGTAGCGATGCTGCAAGGACGTAGTTCGGCTCGGCCCGAAGGTGCTGTGTATTGCGAAGAAGGCAGACTAGTCTTTTTATGCATTCTGGTGACTGGTTGTGGAAGCGTGGCGGATTGACGAGATGCTGGGTTTTGGCGATACGGAGATGCCGTGCAATCGGTGGAACGATCAAGCTCTGGCTTGTTCATCCTTGCAGGGGCTAAGATGCATGACAAAGGGGGATTGCATCTCAGTGATTGCATTTGAGTTTGGGCGTTAGTGGCAGAGCCATGTGGATTTTCAGCCGTTTCTGGCCGCAGTCGACATCCGCGACCAACGCACAACTGGTAGACTGTTACGGCCCACAGCACCCGCGGAGACGGGTGCGGTGAGACGCGCGAGCGCCTGCAGACGGGAGTGGTGTAACGAAGCGGTGATGGTGGCTCTGCCCCATGTCGTTGATTCCAGCTGGTCGTTCGGAGGGTATATCTGTTCCTTCGTTTTAAAATCCGAATGATTGGCATGATTCGCGCATGTGCAGATACTACATTGGGATGCGAGCTCGAAGGAACTGAGTGACTGCGTCACGCAACAGGAAGTAGGCCCGATGTCTAGATTTCGGGATAGAACAGGGATGAAAGCGCAGAGCAGATGCGATACTGGATGCTCCCACAAAAGGGCCATCATGCGTTATGCGTGCTGGTGGCAGGTGCTGTGCAGCTGCAGGCGGCAGGGCGAGTTGTTTTGCAGGCTGTGCGTTTGACATACTCAAATGAAATGAGCTGCAAGGCTAGTGGGACAGGCTGAGCATTTATTTCCCGGCGTTCGGCTAGAGCATTGAAGTGAGTTGGTCAGGCGACCAGTTTCGGAGGTGATATTATCTGATTTGAATACTGCTTTGTTTCCCGTCTGTTCAGAAAGTGTGTAGTTCGGCACCTTCGGTGGTCGAGATTGAACGAAGCTGCGTCGTGCCCGGTGCGTGCGTTGCGTGCATTGAGCGGTGCGGGTGGGGTCTGGCCATCCGCGATTAAAAAGCCACTGCAATACGTTTTGGTGTTTGCAGTGTTGGAGAGAGAGGTTTCGCCCTGTGGCGGAGCTGACGCTTGTTTGGCTGTAGGGTTCGTGTGGGCGGGCGAAGAGTTACTGATGGTTTTGGCGCGACGCAGTAGCGTATCCACGCAAGCATGCCACAAAGGTTGGCTAGCACGTCAGCTGTGTATACAATATATATGATTTGCACCGTTGGTGCAGTCGGAAGGTTCGGGCGCTGCTCGGACTCTAGCAAGACTGTTGAACGGGACTGTCGCTAGCATTGGCTCGTAGCGATGCTGCAAGGACGTGGTTCGGCTCGGCCCGAAGGTGCTGTGTATTGCGAAGAAGGCAGACTAGTCTTTTTATGCATTCTGGTAACTGGTTGTGGAGGCGTGGCGGATTGACGAGATGCTGGGTTTTGGCGATACGGAGATGCCGTGCAACCGGTGGAAGGATCAAGCTCTGGCTTGTTCATCCTTGAAGCGGCTAAGATCCATGACAAAAAGGGATTGCGTTTCAGTGATTGCATTTGAGTTTTGGGGTGAGCGACAGAGCCTTATGGATTTCCAGGCGCTTCTTCGAACAGTCGATAGCCGTGACCAGCGCGCAGCTGGCAGACTGCTAGGGAGCGCAGCGCCTCCTCATATGGGTGCGGTCACACGCGCGAGCACCTGCAGATGGCAGTGATCTAACAAAGCGGTGAGGGTGCCTCTACCCCATGTCGTTGATACCATCTGGTCGTACGGAGTATATCTGTTCCTTCGCTTTAAAATCCGAGTGATTCGCATGAATCGCGCATGTGCAGATACTACATTGGGACGGGAGCTCGATGGAAGGCAGCGACTGCGTCACGCAACAGGCAGTAGGCCCTATGTCTAGGTTTCGGGATAGAACAGGAATGAGAAAGCAGAATAGACGCAAGACTTGATGCTCCCGCAAAAGGGCCATCATGCGTTATGCGTGTTTGGGGCAGGTGCCGTGCAGCTGCAGGCGGCAGGGCGAGTTGTTTTGCAGGCTCTGCGCTTGACATACTGAAATGAAATGAGCTGCAAGGCTAGTGGGACAGGCTGAGCATTTATTTCCCGGCGTGCGGCTAGAGTATTGAAGTGAGTTGGTCAAGCGACCAATTGCGGAGTTGAGATTCTCCGATTTGAACACTGCTTCGTTTGCCGTCTGTTCAGAGAGTGTGTAGTTCGGCGCCTTCGGTGGTCGAGATTGAACGGAGCTGCGTCGTGCCCGGTGCGTGCGTTGCGTGCATTGAGCGGTGCGGGTGGGGTCTGGCCGGACTACTGCAGGTATATACGACAGCGCAAAGCCTCGTGCGCGATTAAAAAGCCACTGCAATACGTTTTGGTGTTTGCAGTGTTGGCGAGAGAAGTTTCGCCGTGTGGCGGAGCTGACGCTTGTTTGGCTGCAGGGTTCGTGTGGGCCGGCGAAGAGTTATTGATGGTTTAGGCGCGACGCACTAGCCTATCCACGCAAGCATGCCAAAAAGGTTGGCTAGCACTTCAGCTGTGTATACAATACATATGCGTTGCACCGTTGGTGCAATCGGAAGGTTCGTTGGCGCAGTCGAAAGGTTCGGCGGCTACTGGGACTCTAGCAAGACTGTTGAACGGGACTGTCGCTAGCATTGGCTCGTAGCGATGCTGCAAGGACGTGGTTCGGCTCGGCCCGAAGGTGCTGTGTATTGCGAAGAAGGCAGACTAGTCTTTTTATGCATTCTGGTAACTGGTTGTGGAGGCGTGACGGATTGACGAGATGCTGGGTTTTGGCGATACGGAGATGTCGTGCAACCGGTGGAAGGATCAAGCTCTGGCTTGTTCATCCTTGCAGCAGCTATGATCCATGACAAAGAGGGATTGCGTTTCAGTGATTGCATTTGAGTTTGGGCGTGAGTGGCGGAGCCATATGGATTTCCAGGCACTTGTTCCAACAGTCGATAGGCGTGACCAACGCGCAACTAGCAGGCTGCTAGGGACAGCGGCGCCTCATTATATGGCTGCGGTCACACGCGCGAGCACCTGCAGATGGCAGTGGTCTAACAAAGCGGTGAGGGTGACTCTATCCCATCTCGTTGATTCCAGCTGGTCGTACGGAGGCTATATCTGTTCCTTCGTTTTAAAATCCGAATGCCTCGCATGAATCGCGCGTGTGCAGATACTACATTGGGACGGGAGCTCGATGGAAGGCAGCGACTGCGTCACGCAACAGGCAGTAGGCCCTATGTCTAGGTTTCGGGATAGAACAGGAATGAGAAAGCAGAATAGACGCAAGACTTGATGCTCCCGCAAAAGGGCCATCATGCGTTATGCGTGTTTGGGGCAGGTGCCGTGCAGCTGCAGGCGGCAGGGCGAGTTGTTTTGCAGGCTCTGCGCTTGACATACTGAAATGAAATGAGCTGCAAGGCTAGTGGGACAGGCTGAGCATTTATTTCCCGGCGTGCGGCTAGAGTATTGAAGTGAGTTGGTCAAGCGACCAATTGCGGAGTTGAGATTCGCCGATTTGAATACTGCTTCGTTTGCCGTCTGTTCAGGAAGTGTGTATTTCGGCGCCTCCGGTGGTCGAGATTGAACGGAGCTGACTCGTGCCCGGTGCGTGCGTTGCGTGCATTGAACGGTGCGGGTGGGGCCTGGCCGCACTATGGCAGGTTTATAAGACAGCGCAAAGCCTCATGCGCGATTAAAAAGCCACTGCAATACGTGTTGGTGTTTGCAGTGTTTA
>NW_013570270.1:0-4270 GCF_000499745.2 Eimeria mitis | reverse complement strand
GCTAGCACTGGCTTGTAGCGATGCTGCAAGGACGTGGTTCGGCTCGGCCCGAAGGTGCTGTGTATTGCGAGGAAGGCAGACTAGTCTTTTTATGCATTCTGGTAACCGGTTGTGGAGGCGTGGCGGATTGGCGAGATGCTGGGTTTTGCCGATACGGAGATGCCGTGCAATCGGTGGAAGGATCAAGCTCTGGCTTGTTCATCCTTGCAGCGGCTAAGATGCATGACAAAGGGGGATTGCATCTCAGTGATTGCATTTGAGTTTGGGCGTGAGTGGCAGAGCCATGTGGGTTTTCAGCCGTTTCTGTCCGCAGTCTACATGCGCGACCAACGCACAACTGGCAGACTGTTACGGCCCACAGCACCCGCGGAGATGGGTGCCGTGAGACGCGCGAGCGCCTGCAGATGGCAGTGATCTAACAAAGCGGAGAGGGTGCCCCTAGCACATCTCGTTGATTCCAGCTGGTCGTTCGGAGGGTATATCTGTTCCTTCGTTTAATAATCCGTATGATTCGCATGATTCGCGCATGGGCAGATACTACGTTGGGACGGGAGCTCGAAGGAAGTGAGCGGCTGCGTCACGCAACAGGCAGTAGGCCCTATGTCTAGGTTTCGGGATAGAACAGGAATGAAAGAGCAGAGCAGACGCGAGACTGGATGCTCCCGCAAAAGGCCCATAATGCATTAAGCGTGTTGGGGGCAGATGCCGTGCAGCTGCAGGCGGCAGGGCGAGTTGTTTTGCAGGCGCTGCGTTTGGCATACACAAATGAAATGCGCTGCAAGGCTAGTGGGACAGGCTGAGCATTTATTTCCTGGCGTTCGGCTAAAGTATTGACGTGTGTTGGTCAAGCGACCAATTACGGAGGTGAGATTCGCCGATTTGAATACTGCTCCGTTTGCCGTCTATTCAGAGCGTGTGTAGTTCGGCGCCTTCGGTGGTCGAGATTGAACGGAGCTGACTCGTGCCCGGTGCGTGCGTTGCGTGCATTGAACGGTGCGTGTGGGGCCTGGCCGCACCATGGTAGGTATATATGACAGCGCAAAGCCTCATGCGCGATTAAAAAGCCACTGCAATACGTGTTGGTGTTTGCAGTGTTGGAGAGAGAGGTTTCGCCGTGTGGCGGAGCTGACGCTTGTTTGGCTGTAGGGTTCGTGTGGGCGGGCGAAGAGTTACAGATGGTTTAGGCGCGACGCAGTAGCGTATCCAAGCAAGCATGCTACAAAGGTTGGCTAGCACTTCAGCTGTGTATACAATATATATGCTTTGCACCGTTGGTGCAGTCGGAAGGTTCGTTGGCGCAGTCGGAAGGTTCGGCGGCTACTGGGACTCTAGCAAGACTGTTGAACGGGACTGTCGCTAGCACTGGCTTGTAGCGATGCTGCAAGGACGTAGTTCGGCTCGGCCCGAAGGTGCTGTGTATTGCGAAGAAGGCAGACTAGTCTTTTTATGCATTCTGGTAACCGGTTGTGGAGGCGTGACGGATTGACGAGATGCTGGGTTTTGGCGATACGGAGATGCCGTGCAACCGGTGGAAGGATCAAGCTCTGGCTTGTTCATCCTTGCAGCGGCTAAGATCCATGACAAAAAGGGATTGCGTTTCAGTGATTGCATTTGAGTTTGGGCGTGAGTGGCAGAGCCATATGGATTTCCAGGCGCTTCTTCAAACAGTGGATAGGCGTGACCAGCGCGCAGCTGGCAGGCTGCTAGGGGCGGCGGCGCCTCCTCATATGGGTGAGGTCACACGCGCGAGCGCCTGCAGATGGCAGTGATCTACCAAAGCGGTGAGGGTGCCTCTACCCCATGTCGTTGATACCATCTGGTCGTACGGAGGCTATATCTGTTCCTTCGTTTTAAAATCCGAGTGATTCGCATGAATCGCGCATGTGCAGATACTACATTGGGACGGGAGCTCGATGGAAGGCAGCGACTGCGTCACGCAACAGGCAGTAGGCCCTATGTCTAGGTTTCGGGATAGAACAGGAATGAGAAAGCAGAATAGACGCAAGACTTGATGCTCCCGCAAAAGG
Organism: Eimeria mitis; assembly: GCF_000499745.2. NCBI lineage: Eukaryota > Apicomplexa > Conoidasida > Eucoccidiorida > Eimeriidae > Eimeria > Eimeria mitis. The sequence continues at coordinate 2,243 of NW_013570270.1, read as the reverse complement.
GCCATCATGCGTTATGCGTGTTTGGGGCAGGTGCCGTGCAGCTGCAGGCGGCAGGGCGAGTTGTTTTGCAGGCTCTGCGCTTGACATACTGAAATGAAATGAGCTGCAAGGCTAGTGGGACAGGCTGAGCATTTATTTCCCGGCGTGCGGCTAGAGTATTGAAGTGAGTTGGTCAAGCGACCAATTGCGGAGGTGAGATTCGCCGATTTGAATACTGCTTCGTTTGCCGTCTGCTCAGAACGTGTGTATTTCGGCGCCTCCGGTGGTCGCGATTGAACGGAGCTGCGTCGTGCCCGATGCGTGCGTTGCGTGCATTGAGCGGTGCGGGTGGGGTCTGGCCGCGCACTATGGCAGGTTTGTACGACACCTGAAGGCCTCATGCACGATTAAAAAGCCACTGCAATACGTTTTGGTGTTTGCAGTGTTGGCGAGAGAGGTTTCGCCGTGTGGAGGAGCTGACGCTTGTTTGGCTGTAGGGTTCGTGTGGGCGGGCGAAGAGTTACTGATGGTTTAGGCGCGACGCAGTAGCGTATCCAAGCAAGCATGCCAAAAAGGTTGGCTAGCACTTCAGCTGTGTATACAATATATATGCTTTGCACCGTTGGTGCAGTCGGAAGGTTCGTTGGCGCAGTCGAAAGGTTCGGCGGCTACTGGGACTCTAGCAAGACTGTTGAACGGGACTGTCGCTAGCATTGGCTCGTAGCGATGCTGCAAGGACGTGGTTCGGCTCGGCCCGAAGGTGCTGTGTATTGCGAAGAAGGCAGACTAGTCTTTTTATGCATTCTGGTAACCGGTTGTGTAGGCGTGACGGATTGACGAGATGCTGGGTTTTGGCCATACGGAGATGCCGTGCAATCCGTGGAAGGATCAAGCTCTGGCTTGTTCATCCTTGCACCGGCTAAGATCCATGACAAAAAGGGATTGCGTTTCAGTGATTGCATTTGAGTTTGGGCGTGAGTGGCAGAGCCATATGGATTTCCAGGCACTTGTTCCAACAGTCGATAGGCGTGACCAACGCGCAACTAGCAGGCTGCTAGGGACAGCGGCGCCTCATTATATGGCTGCGGTCACACGCGCGAGCGCCTGCAGATGGCAGTGGTCTAACAAAGCGGTGAGGGTGCCTCTACCCCATATCGTTGATACCAGCTGGTCGTACGGAGGGTATATCTGTTACTTCGTTTTAAGATCCGTATGCGTCACATGATTCGCGCATGTGTCGCATGTGCAGATACTACATTGGGACGGGAGCTCGATGGAAGGCAGCGGCTGCGTCACACAACAGGCAGTGCGCCCGATGTCTAGGTTTCGGGATAGAACAGGAATGAAAGAGCAGAGCAGACGCGAGACTGGATGCTCCTATAAGAGGGCCATAATGCGTTACGTGTGTGGGGGCAGATGCCATGCAACTGGAGGCGGCAGGGCGAGTTGTTTGACAGGCAGTACGCTTGACATACTGAAATGAAATGAGCTGCAAGGCTAGTGGGACAGGCTGAGCATTTATTCCCCGGCGTGCGGCTAGAGTATTGAAGTGACTTGGTCAAGCGACAAATTGCGGAGGTGAGATTCTCCGACTTGCATATTGCTGCGTTTGCCGTTTGTTCAGGAAGTGTGTAGTTGAGCACCTTCGGTTGTCGAGAGTGAACGGCGCTGAGTCGTGCCAGGTGAGTGCGTTGCGTACATTGAGCAGTGCGGGAGGGGTATGGCCGCGCACTAAGGCAGGCTTGTGCGACACCTGAAGGCCTCATGCGCGACTAGAAGTCCACTGCAATGCGTTTTGGTGTTTGCAGTGTTGGAGGGAGAGGTTTCGCCGTGTGGGGGAGCTGATGCATGTTTGGCTGTAGGGTTCGTGTGGGCCGGCGAAGAGTTATTGATGGTTTAGGCGCGACGCAGTAGCGTATCCACGCACGTATGCCACAAAGGTTGGCTAGCACTTCAGCTGTGTATACAATATATATGCTTTGCACCGTTGGTGCAGTCGGAAGGTTCGTTGGCGCAGTCGGAAGGTTCGGCGGCTACTGGGACTCTAGCAAGACTGTTGAACGGCACTGTCGCTAGCACTGGCTTGTAGCGATGCTGCAAGGACGTGGTTCGGCTCGGCCCGAAGGTGCTGTGTATTGCGAAGAAGGCATACTAATCTTTTTATGCTTCTTTCTTTTCGGATTTCGTATGATTCGCATGATTCGCGCATGTGCAAATACTACGTTCGGACGGGAAATATGTTGGCGTGAGTGACTGTGTCACGC
>NW_013570269.1:5754-7530 GCF_000499745.2 Eimeria mitis | reverse complement strand
ACCCTAAACCCTAAACCCTAAACCCTAAACCCTAAACCCTAAACTCTAAACCCTAAACCCTAAACCCTAGACATTAACCCCTCTTTTTATTCGTTTTCTACGGGACTAAATCATCCGCATTACTTTCTATACACCAACCACCATCCACCATTAGGGTTTAGGGTTTAGGGTTTAGGGTTTAGGGTTTACTGGCCTGCATATATATCTGCGGCTTCTTGCCACCCCTTTATATCACACACTTTCGGTATTGCTGCCATCGCCATCTTCGCTACAGCCTCAACACTCAGTGCCTCCCCCCCCTCCTTGGGGCCCCCGGGGGCCCCCCCTGGGGGCCCCCCCGGGGGCCCCCCAGATGCCTTGGGGGCCCCGGGGGCCCCCTGGGGGCCCCCAGGGGTCTTAGGACCCTCAGATGCCTTGGGGGCCCCGGGGGCCCCCTTGGGGCCCCCAGAGTCCTTGGGGGCGTCGGGGGCCCCCGCTGCTGCCTTTGTAGGGCCCCCTGGGGACTTTGCTGCTGCAGCAGCAGCAGAGGCAGCAGGAGCTGCAGCAGCAGCAGCAGCAGGAGCAGCAGCAGCAGAGCCTGCAACGAGGCGTCTGCGTTCTTGCTCCCACCGCTCCCCCAGGTATATACGCAGCGATACGAATGCAGCCTCAGCAGCTAAAAAAAAACACAAACCCTAAACCCTAAACCCTAAACCCTAACCCTAAACCCTAAACCCTAAACCCTTGAGAGTTGACCACTACACCGGGCTGCAGCCTGAGAAGAAGTTTTGGCTCTGTCGAACGCAATTCTAAACCCTAAACCCTAAACCCTAAACCCTAAAACCCTAAACCCCAAACCCTAAACCCTAAACCCTAAACCCTAAACCCTAAACCCTGAGCCTGACCGGGTAATTTTTTGAGTGCTGCTGCAAGAACTGCATCCGCTATATTAGGGTTTTTTGTTTGTACTTTTTTTAATACTTCTATCCTCGCAGCAGCAGCAGCAGCAGCACCAACAGCAGCAGCAAAGTCCTCAGGGTTTGTTGCAGCAAAATCTAAGAGTGCTGCTGTTGCTGCTGCTGCTGCTTCTGCTGTTGCTGCATCACCTCCTGCTGCTTTAGGCTTCGCAGCAGCAGCAGCAGCAGCAGCACCTGCTGCTTTGGGGGGCCCCCCGCTGGGGGCCCCCCCTGTACCCTCCTCTTCTGCTGCAGGCTTCTTTGCTGCTGCTGTCTTATCTGCTGCTAGCAGCTCAGCTAGCGACCTCTTCGGTGCTGGTTTCCCTGCTGCTGCTGCTGCTGCTGCTGGTTTTGCTGCTGCTGCTGCTGCTGGTTTTGCTGCTGCTGGTTTTGCTGCAGTTTTTGCTGCTGCTGCTTCAGGTTTTGTTGCTGCAGCAGGTTTAGTTGCTGCTGCTGCTGCCTTTCCTGCTGCAGCTTTAACCTCTACTTTGGGGGCCTCCTTCGCATCAGGGGGCCCCGGGGGCCCCGGGGGCCCCTTGGGTTTAATAGTGAGGAGAGAGGGGGGCCCCTTGGGTTTAATAGCGAGGAGAGAGGGGGGCCCCTTGGGGGGTGGGGGGGCCCCCAGTCCCCCTTCGGGGGCCCCGGGGGGCCCCTTCGGTGCCACGGGTATTTTTGCTGCTGCAGGCAGCAGCGGCTTCGGGGGCCCTGAGGATTCAGCAGCAGCAGGTGAAGGTTTTGCTGCTGCTGCTGCTGCTGCTGCTGGGACTGATGCTGCAGGCGGTGGTGGCTTCGCTGCTGCTGCTGCTGCTGCTGGTGCTGCTGCAGCTGCTTCCTTCGGAGG
>NW_013570269.1:5548-5654 GCF_000499745.2 Eimeria mitis | reverse complement strand
CTTCCTTCGGAGGAGCAGCAGGAGCCTTACTAACAAGCGTTGCACCTGGGGTCTCCTGCTTTGCTGCTGCTGCTGCTGCTGCTGCTGGTTTTGCTGCAGCAGCAGC
>NW_013570269.1:3891-5288 GCF_000499745.2 Eimeria mitis | reverse complement strand
CTTCCTTCGGAGGAGCAGCAGGAGCCTTACTAACAAGCGTTGCACCTGGGGTCTCCTGCTTTGCTGCTGCAGCAGCAGCAGCATCTAATGCAGCAATAGGTTGCTTCACCTTGGACACGAATTTTGTTTTTAGTTTGGGGGCAGAGAAGGGCTTTCCCTGCTGCTGCTTCTGCTGCTGCAGCAGCCTCTCGCGCAGCTGCTGCTGCTGCTGCTGTCTTTCTTTGAGGGTCAGAGGCGCCTTCCCTTTCGTTCCTCCTGCTGCTGCTCCTGCTCCTGCTGCTGCTGCTCCAGGCTTTGCTGCTGCTGGTTTTGCTGCTGCTGCTGCTGCTGGGGTGGGGGGCCCCGGCTTTGCCCTCCGCAGCAGAGAAGCCATCCTGAGGCAGACTCAGGCATTCGCGCTGCTGCTGCTGCTGTTGCTGCTGCTGCTGCTGCTGTTGCTGCTGCTGCTGCTGCTGCTGTTGCTGCTGTTGCTGCTGTTGCTGCTGTTGCTATTGCTGCTGTTGCTGTTGCTGCTGTTGTTTCTGCTGTTGCTTTTACAGTTGCTGCTGTTGCTGCTCCGGCTGCGGCTTCTCTTGTTGCTGCTGTTTTTGCTGCTACTCCTGTAGTTGCTGCTGTTTCTGCTTCTGTTCCTATGGCTGCTGCTGCAGTTGTTCTTGCTGCTGCTGCTGCCGCTGCTGCTGCTGCTGCTGCTGCTGCTGCATGGGTGCCGTGGCCGTGTGTCTTCTGCTGGCCCCTGGCTTTGCAGCAGCAGGGGGAATCGCAGCAGCAGAGCTAGCAGCAGCTGCTGCAGCAACAGCGGCAGCAGCAGTTGCTGCAGCAGCAGCAGCAACAGCTGTAGCAGCAGCGAAGTCGCTAGGGCTCGAACAAAACTTGTTCCTGCAGCAGCAGCTGCTGCTGCAACCTTTGCTGCTGCTGCTGCTGCTGCTGCTGCTGCAGTTTTTTCGTAAGATTGTTCCTGCTGCTGTTGCTGCTGCTGTTGCTGCTGCTAATGTTTCTGCTGCTAATGCTGCTGATGCTGCTTTTGCTGCTGCGGTTGCTGCCGCTGCTGCTGCTGTTGCTGCTGCTGCTGAGATTCAGTGTGGAGGCCGCTGCCGACAAGGACCACTGCTGGCTGCTCCAGCAGCAGCAGTTGCTGCAGTATGTTGTGTAGCTGCTGCTGCTGCTGCATGCGGTAATTAAAACGAAATAATAAAAGGAAAATAAATAAACAATATATTTATTCTGCTGCTGCTGCAGCACGCCGCAGGTAAAGCAGCAGCAGCAGCAGCGGCCACAGCAGTGTGCTGCAGCAAGGGTCTCGGCAGCAGGTGTGGGGCCCCTGATCGGGCCGCTGCTGCTGCTGCTGCTGCTGCTGCTGCAGCAGCAGCAGCAGCAACAGCAGCAGCAGCAGCAGCCCC
>NW_013570269.1:2257-3635 GCF_000499745.2 Eimeria mitis | reverse complement strand
CAGCAGTGTGCTGCAGCAAGGGTCTCGGCAGCAGGTGTGGGGCCCCTGATCGGGCCGCTGCTGCTGCTGCACCGAAACGATGCACCCATGACTTGAATTTGTATTAAATTTGTTTTTTGTTGCAGTTTATAAACAGAGGAAGCACTTTATCTGTGCAGCAACATCACCTGCAGCAGCAGCAGCAACAGCAGCAGCAGCAGCAGCAACCAGCAGCAGCACGTGCACCCGCGGGGTGTACAGGCACCTCCCCCCATCTTCCCTTTCCGTATTTTTTTTTGTTTTTGTTTTTCTTCTTTTTTCTCTTTTTGAGGATTTTGCTGTCCGCTTAAACAAATGGAGGGGCCGGCAGAAGGCCGGGGCCCCCAAGGCCGCCCTACAGACCAGCAGCAGCAGCAGCAGCAGCAGCAGCAGCAGCAGCAGCAGCAGCAGCAGCAGCAGCGGGGCCGACAGGATGGCAGCGGTTTGATGCCTTTGTTGGTGTTATCTGCGTTGGTGATCCTCCCTTCTTTCTTCTCTTTCTTGAGCAGCATGCATTCTCCTGCAGCAACAACCAGCAGCAGCAACAGCAACAGCAGCAGCAGCAGCAGCAGCAGCAGCAGCAAGTGGAATATGGGGTGGTTGCTGGAGGCACACAACCCCCTGCCAGCTGTAATTACACCCAACCAAATCACCGTACAGTACTGCCCCTCATGAGGTTCTGCTGCTGCGCTGCAGCAGCTAACTGGGTTTCTGCAGCAGCACCTAGCAGCAGCAGATGGTTTTCGTGTGGTGCAGCAGCAGTATGAGCCTTGTCCTTTGTTACAGTATATAAGTATAACTATAAACTGTATACGTTGGTTGTTGCTGTTGCTGCTGCTACTACCGCGTCAGCTGTTTCCTTTATTTCTCTCTCAACAGCGTGCAGCAGCAGCAGCAGCAGCAGCAGAAGCAAACCGTTTGCTGCTGCTTGGCGTTGTCTTTATAGGCGGAGCTATCATCACCAGCCTGCTGCTGCAGACGGGGGCGTTTGAGGTTTTCTATGAGAAAGATTTAATATGGAGTTCAATACAAAGACAAAGAGGGGGCCTCCCACCAATGCCTACAGGGGGAGAGCTGCTGCATGCGCTAGAAGCAGCGGGGGCCCCCCTTATACACCATCGTTACTAAATATATTCACTCATCCTGCTGCTGCTCCTGCTGCTGCTGCTGCTGCTGGTGGTGGTGGTGGTGCTGCTGCTGGTGGTGGTGGTGGTGGTGGTGCTGCTGCAGCGCGTAAGGCAAACAAATGCTGCGATAGCACAACTGCAACAAAAGGGAAGGAGGGATCACCTGCTCTGCTGCTGCTGCAGCAGCAGCAGTGCTGCTGCAACAGCAACAGCAGCAGCAGGAATGCTGCTGC
>NW_013570269.1:1498-2190 GCF_000499745.2 Eimeria mitis | reverse complement strand
CCCCCCCCCCTCCCTCTCCTTTTGTTGTGTTGTTGTTTTTTGTATTTGTTTGTTTTTCTTTCTGCTGATGGATTCGCTGGCGTTGCTGCAGCACGAATGATGGGGGCCCCCTAAACCCAAACCAGGGCGGGGGCCCCCGGATAAGCTGCTGCACTGCGCTGGACTTTTAAACAAAATTTTAATTTCTTTTCTTCTCAGCAGCAGCAGCAGCAGCAGCAGCAGCAGCAGCAGCAGCAGCAGCAGCAGAGTCAGCTGCAGCAGCAAGAGCAGCAGCAGCAGCCCATAGACAGCTGCAGGCGTAGCTAGTTATAGTGCTGCTGCTGATGTAGTTGAATAGCTGTGGCTAGCTGCTGCTGCTGCTGCTGTGGGGTGAGGTGTACTGTCTGCTGCAGCAGCAGCAGCAGAGTTGCTGCAGCTCTGCTGCTGCTGCTGCTGCAGCAGACAGTACACAGCGAAGCATGCGTTGTCTGTCCTTTAGTGCTGAAATTAATAAATTAAATTAAATTAAATAAATTAAATAAATTAAATAAATAAAATAAAAAAAATAATATAATTATTTAGTAGAACGAAAGATACTTCTTTGCTGCGCTCGTGAGGGGAACACTAACTGCTGTAGCAGCTAACCTGCTGTACACCTCAAGCGACTGCAGCAACTGCTGTTGCAGCAGCAGCAGCAGCAGCAGCTGCTGCTG
>NW_013570269.1:1334-1398 GCF_000499745.2 Eimeria mitis | reverse complement strand
TCGTGAGGGGAACACTAACTGCTGTAGCAGCTAACCTGCTGTACACCTCAAGCGACTGCAGCAA
>NW_013570269.1:0-1234 GCF_000499745.2 Eimeria mitis | reverse complement strand
GAGGGGAACACTAACTGCTGTAGCAGCTAACCTGCTGTACACCTCAAGCGACTGCAGCAACTGCTGTTGCTGCTGCTGTTGCTGCAGTTGTTGCTGCTGTTTCTGCAGCAGCGTGGATGTGTAGCTTTGTTGTAGGCTTATAGATACTCTAGGGAGTGTCTTTGTCCCTAGAACAGCTGAAGCAGCAGCAGAAGGATCTGCTGCAGCAGCAGCTGCTGCATAGGTTTTCTTCTGAGCAGCAGCAGCAGCAGCAGCAGCAGCAGCAGCAACACCAGCAGCAGAAGCCGTAGTACAAAGTTTCTCTCGCACAAGGAGAATGGAGAAGATAGAGTGAAAGCTTTATTTTTTTTTTTTATAAAAAGAAGAGAAAAAGATATTCATGTCGGTGCAGCAGCAGGCCCACTGGCTTTGTGTGTCTGCTGCTGCATGCATATATGGTGGTGTTTCTGTGTATGTTTTGTGTATAAAAGACAAAAGAAAAGAACAATTAAAAATATATAGACAAAAATAAATATATTTTCAGTTTATTTCGCTTTGTGTGTATACAAAGAAAAACAAAAATCCATACCTTCATACAGAAGAGGTGCGCAGCGGGGTGTGTGTACGTACACCCCAGCTGCAGCAGAAACAGCAGCAGATGGTTGTTCTTTTGTTGCAATAAAATAAATAAAAAATAATAAATAAAAGTAAATACTTTATTAAATTTATTTTTTATTAATTATAGAGAAGAAACGCTCTGTTTTCGTGCTGTTGCTGCGGTCTTTTGTTCTTGCTTCTGCTGCTGCCGCTGCTGCTGCTGCTGTTGCTGCTGCTGCTGCTGCTGCTGCTGCTGCTGCTGCTGCTGAAACATATACGATTGAGCCGCTAAGATGAGGGGCCAGGGTGCTTTGTTTGTGTTGTTGCACGGAGTTGTTTGGTGGTGTTTTGTGTTTCTTTTTGTTTATATATATTTCATTATAATTTATTTCAGTTTGTCTTCGTTTCTTCTATACAGCGTATTTATATTTACCATTTGCTTTCTCTTCTCTAGGCACCGACAGCAGCAGCAACATAGTTCTGCAGCAGCAGCTCCTGCAGCAGCTCCTGCTGCTGCTGCAGCAGCAGCAGCTCTTACTACCAAGACGCAGCAACACCCCTCAACAGCAGTTTGTTTGTATTCTTATTTATTATTTGATTGTGTTGCTTCATACTTTTTCTACTGAGGCCCCTGCACTGCCTCTCTCTCAACCCCCCC
>NW_013570268.1:9123-9727 GCF_000499745.2 Eimeria mitis | reverse complement strand
ATGGGGTGTATAGGCAGGTTTGTTTGTTAGTTTATTTAGAGAGAAAAAATAAAAAAAAAATAAAAAAAAACAAAATAAACAACCAATGGGGTGTATATACACCCCACCAACAACTGCGGCGTACATACACTGCATGCAGCCTCTCCAGGCCCAGATGAAATGCTGCTGCTGCTGCTGCTGCAGCTGCTGCTGCTGCTGCTGCTGTTGCACTCGAGGCAGCATGCAGCAGCAGCAACACGTAGCAGCAGCAGCAGCAGCAGCAAGACAGATGCAGTGACAGACAGCAGCAGCAGCAGCAGCAGCAGCAGCAGCAGCAGAGAGTAGCAGCAACGTAGCATTGATGGGTTCTTCTTAGCTGTGACGCAGATGACTGTTGAGCGTCCATAGAAGCAGCAGCAGCAGCAGCAGCAGCAGCAAAAACCAATAGACAGCAGCAGCAGCAGCAGCAGACAGCAACAAACAAGAATAAAAAACCAAAAGTTTTTTGTTTTATGTAAATTTTGTGTATTTATTTCAGGTGTATACGCAGCTCCTGGCGGCTGCATTCGCTGCTGCAGCGGCAGCTGCGCGTTTTGTTTAATAAAAAATAAAAAAAAACTAAAAT
>NW_013570268.1:8742-9023 GCF_000499745.2 Eimeria mitis | reverse complement strand
CATTGATGGGTTCTTCTTAGCTGTGACGCAGATGAGGGTTGAGCGTCCGTAGAAGCGGCAGCAGCAGCAGCAGCAGCAGCAGCAGCAGCAGCAAAAACCAATAGACAGCAGCAGCAACAGCAGCAGACAGCAACAAACAAAAAGAAAAAAGCAAAAATTTTTTAGTTTCATGTAAATTTTGTGTATTTATTTCAGGTGTATACGCAGCTCCTGGTGGCTGCATTCGCTGCTGCAGCAGCAGCTGCGCGTTTTGTTTAATAAAAAATAAAAAAAACTAAAAA
>NW_013570268.1:6390-7507 GCF_000499745.2 Eimeria mitis | reverse complement strand
AAAAAAAAAATGCAAAGCGGCAGAGTTTACGTGGGGAGCCTTCCCCCCCATTTCAACGAAAAAGACGTCGCCCGCGAATTTGGCGTTTTTGGGCCTGTAATCAGAGTAGACCTAAAGAAAGCTGTAAGTTTATTTATTTATTTATTTATTTATTTTGTTCTGTTTGTTTTGTTTTTGTTTGTTTTATTTGTTTTGTTTTAGTTTATATTATTTATTTGCTGTTTTTTGTTTTTTTTGTTTTTCGTTTTTTTTGGTCGTTTTCGGGCCTGTAATCAGAGTATACCTAAAGAAAGCTGTAAGTTTATTTATTTATCTTTTTATTTATTTATTTGTTTGTTTATTTATTTTGTTTTGTTTGTTTTGTTTGTTTTGTTTTAGTTTGTTTTATTTGCTGTTTTTTGTTTTTTTTGTTTTTCGTTTTTTTTCGTTTTTTTGGTTGTTTTCGGGCGTGTACTCAGAGTAGACCTTAAGAGAGCTGTTAGTTTATTTATTTATTTATTTATTTATTTATTTTGTTTCGTTTGTTTTGTTTGTTTGTTTGTTTGTTTTGTTTGTTTTGTTTTATTCTGTTTTGTTTATTTGGTTTTGTTTTGTTGCTTTTTTGTTTTTGTTTTTTTTTCCTTTTTTGGTTGTTTTATGGCGAGAGGAGATCTAGAAAAAGCTGTGTTTCATTTAATTTATTTATTTATTTTATTTATTTATTTATTTATTTATTTATTTTGTTTTATTTAGTTTGTTTTATTTTATTTAGTTTGTTTTATTTTGTTCTACTTATTCTGTTTAGTTGCTTTTGTTTTGTTTTTTTTTTTTTCGTTTTTTGGTTGGTTTTATTTACGTATTTACTTATTTATTTCTTTTGTTTGTTTTAGTTTGTTTTGTAAATATAAATAAATATAAATAAATATAAATAAATATAAATAAATATAAATAAATATAAATAAATATAAATAAATATAAACAAATATAAATAAATATAGATAAACATAAAAAAACATAAACAAACACAACCAACCACAACAAACAAAACAAAGCTAAAAAAAGCAGACAAACAGCAGCAGCATCATCATCATCATCATCAGCATCACCAGCAGCAACACCCATCTCTCTCTCTCTCTCT
>NW_013570268.1:5969-6290 GCF_000499745.2 Eimeria mitis | reverse complement strand
ATAAATAAATAAATAAATAAATAAATAAATAAATAAATAAATATATATGTGTGTATATAAACACAGGCAAACGGGACTGGTTTTGCGTTTATAGAATACGAAGACAGCCGGGACGCAGAGGAAGCCATAGATAGATTAAATGGTCGTTTATTGGGGGGTGTTTATTCTTTGAGGGTAGAGAAACCCAACAACATAAAAAAAGAAAATAAATATAATAATATAAATAATATAAATAATAATAATATATATAATAATAATAATAATAATATATATAATAAATATAAAAAAGGAGAATATGTTATAGAGGTAGAGGGTATACCC
>NW_013570268.1:3425-4815 GCF_000499745.2 Eimeria mitis | reverse complement strand
TATATATATATATATATATATATATATATATATATATATATATATATATATATATATATTATATACAGAGAAAGAACCCCCCCACCACTCTGAACAGCAGCAAGCAATTGTGTGGGTTTCTAGAAGCGGGCAGCAGCAGCAGCAGCAGCAGCAGCAGCAACAGCTGCAGCAGCAGCAGCAGCAGCAGCAGCAACAGCTGCAGTAGCAGCAACAGCTGCAGCAGTAGCAGCAAGAGCTGCAGCAGCAGCAACAGCTGCAGCAACAGCAGCAAGAGCTGCAGCAGCAGCAGCAGCAACAGCTGCAGTAGCAGCAACAGCTGCAGCAGTAGCAGCAAGAGCTGCAGCAGCAGCAACAGCTGCAGCAACAGCAGCAGCAGCAGCAGCAGCAGCTGCAGCAGCAGCAGCAACAGCTGCAGCAGCAGCAGCAACAGCTGCAGCAGCAGCAGCAGCAGCAGCAGCAGCAATTGAAGGAAATCGCAGCATAATGTGCGGCTATCAAATTTATATAAAAAAAGAAAAAATAAAATAATAAAAAATGCATGCATGCAGTCACCATGCATGCATTTATTATTATTATTATTTTTATTAATTTTATTAATATTATAAATATTATAAATATAAATATTAATATTAATATAATTCTTATATTTGCATGCATGCATGCATGCATGCATGCATGCATACATATATTAATTTATCTTATGCATGCATGCATCTATCATAAACGCATGCATCCACCTGCATGCATACACCTGCATGCATGCAGCTGCATGCAACCGCATGCATGCATGCATGCATCTATTATAAACGCATGCATGCATGCATGCATCTATCATAAACGCATGCATGCAACCGCATGCATGCATGCATGCATGCATGCGTACATATGGTGTTGGGTTTGTTTTTGTTTGTTTGTTGTTTTGTTTTTGTTTTGGGTTTTTGCTGCGTTTCTATCAATTGGCTGTTTTCTTCGTTTTGTTATTAAAAAATAAATAAAATAAATATAAATATAAATAAATATAAATATAAATAAATATAAATAAATAAATAAATTAAATAAATAAATAAATAAAAATTTATTTATTTATTTGGTGGCTGCAGCAACCCGAAGCGACTGCTTTTTGTATTGACTCAACTCTAACACCAAAAACAAAAAACAAAAAAAACAAAAACAAATATAAATATAAATAAAAATATAAATAAAATAAAAAATAAAAATAAAAAATAAAAATAAAATTAAATATAAAGTCAAACACATCGTACAGTAGGGAGGTCTCTTTAGAGCAGCATCACCAGCAGCAGCACAGCATGCATGCATGCATGCATGCATGCATGCAGCACTTGTTTGCTGCTGCTGCTGCAGCAGCAGCAGCAGCAGCTGCTGCTGCTGC
>NW_013570268.1:1958-2164 GCF_000499745.2 Eimeria mitis | reverse complement strand
TTAATTTTTATTCTTTTTTCTTTTTTCTGTATTCTTTCTTTATTTTTTTATTTGTTATCTTTTTTTTTTTTGTTTTTTATTCTTTATATTATTATTTATTTATTTATTTATTTATTTATTTATTTATTTATTTATTTATTTATTTATTTATTCTATACATACCTAGATGAGCAGCATTTTGGTTTATGTTTTTAAAAAATTAATCT
>NW_013570268.1:1576-1936 GCF_000499745.2 Eimeria mitis | reverse complement strand
TATTATTATTTATTATTTATTATTTATTTATTTTTATTTATTTATTTATTTATTTATTTATTTATTTATTCTATACATACCTAGATGCGCAGCATTTTGGTTTATGTTATTAAAACAATTTGTTTGAAGAGAACAAAAATCTTTACGAACGCGGGAAGAGCCAAGAACCAGCAGCAGCTGGCGGCGTTGTCTGCATGCAAAAAAAATATATATTTTTTTATTTTATTTTTTTTATTTTTGTTTGTTTTGTTTGTTTTGTTTGTTTTATTTGTTTTTTGTTGTTTTGTTTGATTGTTTATTTATTTTTAGTTTTTTTAGTTTTTCTTTTGTACTTTTATTTTTATTTTTATTCGGAAGAAG
>NW_013570268.1:683-1476 GCF_000499745.2 Eimeria mitis | reverse complement strand
ATATATATATATATATATATATATATATATATATATATATATATATATATATGTATATATATTTATATATTTATTTATTTATATATTGATTTATTTATATATTTATATATATATTAAATATATTGTTAATTGTATATAAAAACTAATAATATATTAATATCTAGATAAATGAATTATAATTTTTTTATATATGTATATAAAATTAATAATACAAAAAATAAAAAATAAAAAGATAACCAAAGAAAAAACCAAAAAAACAAAAATAAGTAGAGATAAGTATTATATAGAAATTATTATATATTTATATATTCATATATTCATATATTTATATGTTTATATGCTTATGTATTTATGTATATTTATATGTATTTATATATATTTATATGTACTTATATACATTTATATATATTTATGTATATTTACATATATTTATATACATTTATATATTTATATATTTGTATATTTATATATATTTGTATACATTTATCTATTTATATATTTATATATAGTTACATACATTACTATATCTATATATATTTATATATTTATATATTTATAAATTTATATATTTATAAATTTATATTTATATATTTATAAATTTATATTTATATATTTATATATTTATATTTATAAATTTATATTTATATATTTATAAATTTATATTTATAAATTTATATTTATAAAAAACTGACGGTTCAGTTAAGTTTAGATCGCTCAAGCGAAAGGAGACAGAACAAGAAGACAACACCTCAGGATACACCTGGGGACCGCCCCACTCCACCTAAGACAAAGA
>NW_013570268.1:0-659 GCF_000499745.2 Eimeria mitis | reverse complement strand
TATATATATATATATATATATATATATATATATATATATATATATATATATATATATATATTACATATATGTTACTATATATATATAGTAATATGAATATAAGTGGTAAAATAAATACAAATAAATTAAATATAATAAATAAATAAATAAATAAAAAATATCAATAAAAATCTAAATACGAATATGAGTACAAATTTAAAGATAAAAACAAAGTAAAGATATATAAAAATATAGATAAAAATATAAATACAAGTATAAACATACTATTTATATTTATATTTATATTTATATTTATTTATTATAATTTATTTATTTTTATTTATTTTGTGGTGGGGTGTATACTTACGGCGTAGCGAAAAGAATGAGGAAAATCAAAGCGACTGTGAACTGCAAATAAAAAAAATAAAAAATAAAAAAAATAAAAAAAAATAAATAAAAAATAAAAAATAAATGAATAAAAATGAATAAAAGTGAATAAAAAATAAATAAAAATAATTAAAAAATAATTAAAAAATAAAAAAATAGAAATAAACAACAAAAAAAATATATAAAAATAATGGCTTTATACTAGCTACAACACCAATCCCAACTGTCTTGGGGTTTACATAATATATATATAAGCAAGCATATATATATATATATATATATATATATATATA
>NW_013570267.1:8448-9822 GCF_000499745.2 Eimeria mitis | reverse complement strand
CTTACCTGCCGAATGAACCAGCCCTGAAAATGGATGGCGCTGCAGCGGGTTACCGATACCAGGCCATTATGAACACTCGACTTTTCGCGGTAATGAGTAGGAATCGTAACAAAAGAATACAGACCTTGTGTCTGACGTCCGCTAAACCCTAAATTTCTGCTCTTCTGTGTTTCTTTGTCTCGGCCGGAAACGCAAAAATAAATACACCCATCGAAAGTGAACAAAAGCAGCAGCAGCAGCGCCAGCTGCTGCTGCTGCTGCGGATGTGGCTGTGCTGCAGCAATCCCAGGAGCAGCAGCAGCAGCAGCAGCCCCAACAGCAGCAACATTCCCAACAGCATTTCCAAGGGCGCAGCCTCAGCAGCAGCAGCAGCGGCATTTCCAGCAGTAGGCCCACCAGCAGCAGCAGCAGCAGCAGCAAGGTCCTGACGTCAGCAAGTATATTCTAGCGTGCAGCACAACCCCATCTGGCTTCTGCTATAACTGCCGCTACAAGTTGCTGCAGCAAACTCCCTGGCGCTACTTGCAGTATACCCCGAGTGAAATACTGCAGGCAGGCTAACCAGTGCAACACAAACTTCACCTGGGTATAGCTACCGAAGAAACCACAACCATAATTGCCTGCCTGCAACATCAGCAGTAGCAACAGCAACAACAACAACAAAAGTAACCGCAGCAGCAGCAAGAGAAGGTGCAAGAGAAGAAAGAGTAGCAGCAAGAGCAGCACGACGAATAGATACAGGTGAACACTGATGCCGAAATGCACGAGAGGTGAAGGGTCTGGCTGGGGGGGAGTGGAGTGAGCAAGTGACAGGGATGGGGAGATGAAGGTGCAGGTGTGGCTGCAAGTGCTGGGGGAGATGACTCAGGCGGAAGAAGATGAACAGGAAAGGGGTATATCGGCACTGGCAGCCGCGACGCCGGAGGCCGGTGGAAGCCAGCGTGCAAGGTCTGCAACATCTGGGCGAGTAGGCTGAACGACCCCGAGGTGCTGCCGCAGTCGCAACCGTCGAGGGTGAGGCATTAGATGGAGAGACTGGATCGCGGCCAAGGAAAGGACGGGTTGGGGGTGCGGGGAGGCCGGATGAATGGGATGGCGGGGCATAGCGCTGGCAACCCGGGTGCGAGGACCATCGAACTCGTTCTCGATTCTCTAAACCCTAAACCCTAAACCCTAAAGCCCTAAACCCTAAACCCTAAACCCTAAACCCTGCAGCACCCACATCTTAAAGAGGAAATTGAACGACAGGCGGATGAACTAGAAAAATGCAAAGTTCAGCCGTCAGCCAGCGCCTTTGGAGGCAATGTGGCGTTGATGAAGAAAAAGGATGGCAGGTAGCGGATGCGCGTCGCCTTCAAGCCCATCAAAAAATTA
>NW_013570267.1:8151-8348 GCF_000499745.2 Eimeria mitis | reverse complement strand
TGTATACTCAGCATCTGACTTGAGCATCTGAGCTGAGGGTTTTTTGCAGAACCCAATTCATCAGGACGACTGGCACAAGCCGGCGTTCCACACGCGAACTCGCAAACTGGAGAACACCTGCAAGCCCTTGGGCCTCGTTAATACACCTGCTGAACTGCAGCGGCAGCTCAATCACGACTTCTTGGAGCCAATCACTG
>NW_013570267.1:7363-8027 GCF_000499745.2 Eimeria mitis | reverse complement strand
TGAACGCGCAGAGGAATTTGTTTTTCATGGAAACGATCAACTGCTTAGGGTTCTATGTCACTGAAGCAGGAATTCAACTCTGCCCAGCCACGAGCGAGATGATTCAGAAGTGGCCGCTACCGCTGTTCACGCGCGCAAGCATCCAGAAGTTCGCCGCACTAGCTTCCTAGTACCGCCGTTTCATCCCCAGATTCGCCTGCATTGCGGCCCCTCTACTGGATCTTCTGAAGAAGGGCAAGCAGTTCATTTGAACGTAAAGTGAAGATGAAGCCGCCCGATGCCTCATCCGACACCTGACATCGTCCCCAGTATAACAAAATAAAGTTAGAGGGCCCCCACTAAACCCTATCGCCGTCACAGACCCTTGCTGTCGCTCCGCTGTTGCATGTATGGCATCGAATACATAGCATGCAGCAGCAGCAGCAACAGCACCAGCACGTACAGCAGCACAAGCAAGTGCAGCAGCAGGACTATGAGAGCTGCAGGGAGACACGCAGGACGAGACAGTCGCCCATCATCGGGTCGGCACTACACCATATCTACGGAAACCTAAACCCTAAACCCTCTGCCCTGACCTATTTTGTCTTCAGCATCAAATGCGGTGCCTAGACGCTGAACGTCTGCGGGCGCTTCTAATTGCCAGGCAAAGCGAGGCCCCTCCCCG
>NW_013570267.1:6677-7263 GCF_000499745.2 Eimeria mitis | reverse complement strand
ACAGTCGCCCATCATCGGGTCGGCACTACACCATATCTACGGAAACCTAAACCCTAAACCCTCTGCCCTGGCCTAGTTCGTCTTCAGCATCAAATGCGGTCTATAGACGCTGAACGTCTGCGGGCGCTTCTAATTGCCAGCCAAAGCGAGGCCCCTCCACCTCCTCCACTGTTAACAGCATACCCATGGCCTGCGCAGCAAACCCTAAACCATAAACCGTATTTTTGGAGGCTTGTTGCAGAACCCTTAGGTGACCCCGTTTGGTGCTGCGGCGGGAAATTTGGGGGTATAGAGCTTAGGGTTTAGGGAGGTTTTAGGGGTTTACTGTTGCTGCTGTGTCCGAGTAAGAGCAGCAGCTCGCAGGCTTATTAGGGTATAGGGTTTCTTACAGTTTATGAGATTTTATTGGGTTTATTGCTAGGGTTTAGGGTTTACTAGGGCCTATTATGGTTAGGGTTTGTGGGAGCATCTCCATGAGTACTAGGATATCACTAAATAGAATAACGGCATCTAAGAAAGGAAGTCGAATTGAAGGCCGCAGGGTCACGGTGGCAGCGACAAGAGGACTCTACACACCGAAAACAGA
>NW_013570267.1:6406-6577 GCF_000499745.2 Eimeria mitis | reverse complement strand
GATTATATATATATTTCTGTATTTTATATTAACATATATATATATTTAATATATATGTATGTACCTGTGTATAAGCATACACAGCCAACAATATATATAATATATATTATAATACACATCATGTATTATACCTTATATTATATATACACATATAATATAGTTTGTATATAT
>NW_013570267.1:5565-5797 GCF_000499745.2 Eimeria mitis | reverse complement strand
AGCATAACATGCGCAGCAGCAGCAGAAGCAAGTGCTGCTTCTGTTGCTGCTGCTTATGCTGCTGCTCCTGCTGCTGCTGGAACATAAGCAGCTGCAGCACTGCAACAGACAAACCCTCACAGTATGCTGCACCTTGCTGCTGCTGCTGCTGGGGTGTATGTGTGTCTGCTGCTACTGCAGCTGTTCCTTGTGTAGGTGTATCTGTCAGTCGCTGCTGCTGCTTGTTGCTGCT
>NW_013570267.1:5335-5465 GCF_000499745.2 Eimeria mitis | reverse complement strand
ATATATATATATATATATATATATATATATATATATATATATATATATATATGTATATATATATATATAGTAGATAATAAAGGAGGGAGAAGGGACAGGAGGAGATAGGAATATATTATATAATAAAGGA
>NW_013570267.1:4475-5235 GCF_000499745.2 Eimeria mitis | reverse complement strand
ATATATATATATATATATATATATATATATATATATATATATATATATATGTATATATATATATATATAGTAGATAATAAAGGAGGGAGAAGGGACAGGAGGAGAAAGGAATATATTATATAATAAAGGGGAAATAAGACGGCGACAGAGAGGTATATAGCAGCAGTGGCAGCAGCAGTAGCAGTCGCCGCAGAAGCAGCATCAGCAAAACCATCACCACCAGCATCAGCGCCACCAACAGCATCGGGACCAGTAGGAACGGCAGCATCAGCACCAGCAGCAACAGGAGCATTAGTCTGACGGTTAAGAGCACGACGGTCGCCCTGACAGCCCGAAATTCTGGTTAATATCGACCCGCCTGCCGCATCACCCAAACGGGGACGGATTAACTGCCACTGCTGCTGCTGCTGCTGATGATGATACGAATGCGCTGTAGGCTACTGGCCCCATCAAGGCAATTCTAGGAGAGGCATTCTGTAAACGACGAGCAGCAGAAACTAAACACATAACAGAGCAGCAGCAGTAGCAACGACTGTGGCAGCAGCGGCAACAGTGCCAATCGCAGCCCAATCGCAGCAGCAATAGCAGTGGCAGCAACAGCAGCAGAAACAGTGGCGGCAGCAGGTACAACAGACGTGGCAGCAGCAGCAGGGCCAGCGCCAGCCGCAGCACCAGCAACATCAGCAGCAGTGGGAGCAATAGAAGCAACCGACCGGAGGGGGCACAACGGCAAAAGAATAACGACAAACACACAGACCAG
>NW_013570267.1:3371-4375 GCF_000499745.2 Eimeria mitis | reverse complement strand
CGAATCGGCGCAGCAATAGCAGTGGCAGCAACAGCAGCAGAAACAGTGGCGGCAGCAGCTACAGCAACAGTGGCAGCAGCAGCAGGGCCAGCGCCAGCCGCAGCAGCAGCAACATCAGCAGCAGTGGGAGCAATAGAAGCAACCGACCGGAGGGGCCACAACGGCAACAGAATAACGACAAACACACAGACACACAAAAAGAAAGAGACAAACAAAGGGAAAGAGACAGACAAAAGAAGAAGAAACACAAAAAGAAAGAGACAAGAGGAGAAGAGAAAGAAGAAACATGCTGACGCGGAACCGCTTATCGTCTTCTTATTTCTTCCTTCACCTCTTTCGGTGCCTCCTACAAGCCCCATGCTAAACCCTAAACCTTAAGCGCAAGACCTATACGACTGTTACTAGTAGTGCTATCTTTGTTTCAGGGTTTAGGAATCGTTTGTGGCTCCCCGATGGCCACTGCAGAGATGTTTTGAGGGACCCCAATGCTCTTGGTGGCCCCCCTCATCCTTTGGGGGCCCATTTGGTGCCATTAACGGCCCTCTGTGCGCTTGGGGGCCCTGCTGTTGCATGGGGCCCCCTATGGCATTCGGAGTACCGCCGTGGCATTCTGGGCCCCCCTTTGGATGCGGCGGCCTCCTATATGCCATTTGGAGCCCCTAAGGCGGCAGTGCGTTTTTGTGGGCCCCCCTGGCGATTGCAGTATCATATCGGGGGCTCCTTGTGCTGCCGAGGAGGCCACACGGTCTGGAGATGATGCTGTTACTTACGAAGGCCTCTCCATCTCCCCTAAGAAGCAGCAGCAGCAGCAGCAGCATTTGTAGCAGCAGCAGCAGCAGAAGCAGTAGCGGGAAGGTGTGCGACCCCTAGCACGAAGAGAACGCATATAAAGAGACACAAAAGGATTCCTCAAACGTGTTGCGACAGCTGTTGCTGCTCTTATTATTGTTGTCCTTGCTGCTGCTCGCTGGGCAGACGCAAGACGAGATTCACCGAGCTGGCGT
>NW_013570267.1:0-3198 GCF_000499745.2 Eimeria mitis | reverse complement strand
TAGTAGCAAAGGCACGAGCAAGCTGCTGCTGCAGCAAGGTGCAAAGACAGACAATAGCAAGCAGCAGCAGGAGACGGCAGGGAAGACACAGCAACATATGCTGCGGCTGGTAGCATAACCTTCCGCCTTCAAAAATGAGGGCACCTGGAGATAGAACCGCCCGCACTAAGCTTATTCAAAGCTCATATACAGCGGCGGGACAGCCATACTATAAAAAAAGTTTGAAAAGACGGTAGCATTCGGCCAGCATTAAAAAAGGCGATGCAAAACGCAATGGAGCAGCGCACGGCGCGTAACTCCACTCGGCTGCCTGAGCCGAAGAAGCAAAGAAATATGCACTGCGTAAGGAATAAGAACCAATAACTCTACAGAACAAACATTCCGCGTGGCTCGCAAGACGGGACAGTCCTGCTGGGGCCAAACCCACATCGGCGCAAACAATGTCCGAATATAGCAGTTTCCACTTGCCAGATACGCTTACTAAGAGAAGGCCATGAGAAAGAGAAATTCAGCAGTGCAAAACTTGTTCCTACGCACTGTTGAATTTTATATACTATAATTTTGCACTCAAAGCCACTTATATATGTAATGCATGCCACGTGTATCACTGAGTAACCATGGTATCCAGGAAATAAGGGCAGCCAAGAGTCAGTGCTTTTCGAGTGTTCAGAAGCCCGTTTCAATTTCGTGCTGTATTATGAAGATCAATGAGCGCCTTTTCGACTGCCGCTGTAAGCTGAGCCGAGTGCGCATTCTCAACAATACGCCGTGCGCTCAAGGACGTCTGCAGCATCGTGTTTGCGAATTCAGCTATATTTTCAATCGCTTTACTGTCCCTGGCCATTGCCTTTTCAGAGTCGAATCGCTCTTTCAGCTGTCGTACTTCAGCCCACGCCGTCGATGCAGGGTCAGGTAGATACATGGATACAGAGCTAAATATACCATCATACACCTCAATTTCCTTTGATAGTTCATGACAATATTGAAATCTTAGCAGCGGAAGTGCTGTCTCTGCCTTCGTCGCAACCGCCATAACCCTAAGTTTCGTTTTCTTGTCCAGTGCAGATGATCCAAATCCTTCGCCATCTAGTTTGTACTTTTTCCCCTTCTTCGCCGCCTCTACGGTTTCCTGCGCTCTCGAGCAATGATCCTTCGCCAAAGCTTCAATCATGCTCCACGGTTCGGCAAAGTATTTCTTCACAGCGTCTGCGGCAACATTCTGAGGGATCGAAGCACCCTGTACCTTTTCAAGAGTACTGGACTTTATCTTAGTTGTCAGAGTTTGCAGTAGAGCTTTCCCGCTAGCAAAACTGAGCACATCTTCAGGTTTGCCACCAATCTGTGCATAAAGATCATGCGCAGAGCGCCAGGAATCTTCGCTGTCGTTGACGACAGTCTCAGCAATTTTCGCCATGGCCTCAGCGGCAGCGTTGGCCTCTTCCTTGCTGAGCGGTTTGCGCTTCAGAGCTAAATTCAACTTCTCCTTTTGCATCTGCAATATGGGCTTGAGCCTTTGATTAAATATACGTGCGCGTTCGTACGCAGCTACAACAGCATGGACGTCATTCGCACTAGCCATACCTTGCATATCCTGATATTGCTGTTGAAGCAAATCTTGTACTGTCTGTAATTCTCCGTCTGTTATTCCAGATGCTGTCTGGCCCGCATACGCCGGGCGAAATTTTGACAATAACGCATGGAGTTCCTGGGCCAATTTTACGTCCATATCAAGCGGTACGCGTTCAAGCTGCAGCACTCCTGTCAGCCAAGACTTTTGGGCTTGTAGTATATATTTCTCCAATGCGCTGCCCACAGCAGACAAGCGTTGCAAGGTTTCCTTCCTGAAATTCATGGCAGCAACGGCTGCGTATGCTTTGACGAAATCATATCCACTGCATTCGTCAGCAAACTCTATTGACTGCAAGATTCTAAGCTGGGCTTCATTCTCATGTTTCAGAGCTACCGACGTATTTACCACCGAAGACAGCGTCGAGAGACACAATTTGAACTCTTTCCAATCGGCCATCTCCCCCAGAGCACTCCGTATACTCTCGTAGTCTGAAGAAAAGGTCTCAGAACAGTACGCATGCACTTGCTCACCGTGGATTTTTGCCAGATTCACCAACTGCAATAGAGCATCGCGGGCTCCTTCAAGGCATGCTTCCATTAGGCTGATGGTTGCACTCCGAATGTATGGAAGGTTTGGATCTCCTCCGCATTTTGCTAAATCGTACTCCCATTCCGCATTTTCAGCTGTTTCCGCATTCTGCTTCAATGTACTAACAATCCCCGGTGTCTCCCTTGCCATCAATTCTTCTGTCAGCCTCGTTGCAACACCCACCAGACTGCTGATGACGTTCCGACGAGCCCTCAAATCTCGCAATTTCTCATCATCCTGGATATCCATGACAGGTACGGGTTCTGGAACTTCGTGGGGCGCCACAGGAGCGACTTCTTGAGGACCAGAAGGCTCGACATACCCCAATTCCGGCACACCAGGCACTGGAGCTGGCGCTGGTTGTTCTGGAAGCTGTGGCAAGGTAGGCTGCATTGGCGTAGGCTCAACAGGTAGTGGCTGAGTCGGTTGTTGAACGGTTTCCACTTCTTCTGCCTCCTGTTCAATACCTGGTTGCAGCTGGTCAGGAGCCCCGGTAGGAGGCCCCTGCCCATGTGCCACTTCCTCTTCAATACCTGGTTGCACCTGCGAGGGGGCCGCGGGAGGAGGCCCCACCTTTCGGACAAACTCCTTTCGAGTCTTTCTCGCACGAGCTATCGGCCTCTGCACGAATCCTTCATCTGGTACTCCATCGCCACCAGGCTCCTCTGGTTGTTTCGTTTGTTTCTCATGTGGAACTTCCACTTTTGGTTTACGCCGCGGCATCGGCACGGGCACTTGTGCCATAGGCATTTGGGGCAGGGGTATTTCTTTCGTAGGTTCCTCTGGCTGCGAAACTACCAGTTCCGGTGGAGGTTCTTCTTCCTGCACAGGCTTTCCTTCTTCTCCTGCTTCTTCTGCTTCTTTTCGGGGCAGGGGTATTTCTTTCGGAGGTTCCTCTGGCTGCGAAACTACCTGTTCCGGCGAAGGTTCTTCTTCCTGCACAGGCTTTCCTTCTTCTCCTGCTTCTTCCGCTTCTTTTCCTTCCTCCCCTTCAGGTTGGGGTTCCTCTTGGGGAGGTTTAACTTCTTCTTCCGCCTTCT
>NW_013570266.1:7083-9372 GCF_000499745.2 Eimeria mitis | reverse complement strand
GCACACACACACACACACACACACACACACACACATATATATATATATATATATATATATTTTTTTTTTATAGATACCTTGAGTATAGAGGAGCAAAGACAACGGAGACATCTGTGGGGTCATCAGTGAAGCAGTTATTTCCTTTTAGGTGTAGCAGCAGAGTTTGTGTATTTACAGCATCATATATATCGGGTGCTGTATTTTTTAATATATATTCTGCTTGTTTAATTTCTTCTTTTGTTAATAATCTTAATACTAATAAAGTTATATGTAATTTATCTTTACTAACAAACAAATTCTCATCTATTCCTGGATATTTTGTTGCAAGAACGAGGTGTCTATACACCTCAAATCTTGTTTTTATTTCAGGTGTACATAAAGGAAGAGATATAAAGTGAGATACAGGTAAATGTATTCTCATTTCTGCTGCTAGCTGCTGCAGCTTCTTCTTAGCTAAACATAAACGTCTTTCTGTGGGGCCCCGTGCATGCAGCAGGATTTCTCTTTCGTTTGCTGCTGGTATCTTGGGGCGAGCTGTCGATACACCCAAAGAGTCAAGCAACTTATAAAGGGGAATTTCTTTGTTTTTTTTACGTGTTAACCGACGAAATATAGATACAGGTAAAGGAATATCTAGACTCCAGCTTTCTCCCTCTTTTGCTGCTCCGCATGCAGCTATATATTCAGCATCAAGAGCATCTTCCTGCTGCTGTATTTCCTCTGCTGTCAACGATACATCTTCTTTTGTATTCATTGCCTCACAGCTGCTATCGTGAGCATCTGTATTCTCGCTTTCAGAAGAGAAAGAAGAAACTGACAAGTCGCTGGCGTCTATATCTTTTCGGTCTCGTTGCTTTTGCTGCTGCCTCTGCTGCTGCTGTTCTCTCTCTGCTGCTTCTGCTGCGCTTAACCCCCTCTCACCTCCGCCTTCAACATACGCCTCGAAATCATCAGGATTCCACTCCGCTCTGTTAAGAGCTGCGGCATCCCCCGGGAGCCGCAGCAGGCGGTAGTTGACGCCTCCTATGCAGTGTCGTTCGTACTGAGGCCTCTCTAAACACTCTGGAATGCGAGCTCGGTGTCGTCTACCTCTTGGAGGCATCGCCTGCGTGCACAAGTGACGAGGAAACGAGAAAACGCTAAGAGGGTCAAGCTGCCGCGGCGGGCTCAGACGCAACCACAAGGCCAAGGGAGGCACAAAAACCATCAGAATGAAGTATTATGAAAAACAATTTCCATTTCCTCGTGCAAGACACACCATCTGTTGAATGTGAAACACACAAGGAAGAAGGCATCGGCTAATCGAACTGAAGGAGGGGGGAAGGAGAGTCCAGCCAGCCCCGACCAACAGAGCCTTGATGAACACAAATATAAAATGCTCAAGAAAAAGATTTTGAAAAATTTGCATTAAATTCAAATAAAACAATACATACACGTCGTTTCACTCGTCGACGGGGAGCTAGGGTTTAGGGTTTTGGGTGTACTTGCAGGCGATACCAGCACTGCCGTTGACCGGGGTGTTCAGTACAATATATTGAGGAAAATTTGTGGTTAAACGCGGCTTTATTTCTGATATTCTTGAAAAATAAACAACTTACACTCAAAGGCAGCATGAAACAGCCTCTGGTTTCGCGGGATTCCTTGGCTCGCCTCCAAGCAGACAAGAAAGATGAAATGGCCCGATGCAGCGTCAAAATATTGAATCTTCGGCGAACATGCAGCTCTGTGAGTTCCTAAAGATCATTAAAATCTAAATATTTAATTTCTCATGAACGAAATGCCGTTTTTCCAGGCGAAACGCGACCTGCAACGCGCCAGCCTCAGCAGCACTCTTGCACGAGCTGAACTGTTGACGAAGGAAGCGGAAAGCGCAGCTCTCGAGCTCCAAATTTCCGAGTTTTCTGCAGAGAAAGCAGCTCTCTTGAGAGGTACAGTATTTCTTAGCAAGAGTTTCGTAGCCTGCTGAGTGTGCTGCTGCTGCAACCTGAACTGTGCGGCAGCTGCTTCTGTTACGCCATAGAGAGAGGAGCTCACGCTGCTACTGTTTCAGAGCTTGAGAGAATAAAAACTTCTTATAAAAGAACATCTGATGGGCTTACATCCCACATGCAGTGGGTTTTTTTTCCTTTTCTTCTCTCTGTACAGTTCAGAGTCAATGCAACCCCAGGCGGCTCACATCTCTAGCAGGAGCTATACGTCAGCAGCTGCAGGAAAGAGCCGCGTGGGTGTTGTTTTTTTTTTTTTTTTTTTTTTTTTTTTCCCTTTNTTTTTTTTTTTTTTTTTTTTCTT
>NW_013570266.1:2379-4537 GCF_000499745.2 Eimeria mitis | reverse complement strand
CAGCAGCAGCAGCAGCAAAAAAAAAAAAAAAAACTTAATAGTCTGTTGAAGGGTACAGCGGCACGAAATGATTTTCAGCTCCACCCGGGGGGCCCCCCGCGAGGGCCCCCGCATTTATAAATAATAAATAAAGAGGTTCAGCAGTGCATCCTTCTTTCCATCCAAACACTTTACATAAACGCAGCTCAGCCTCCTGCTGCTGCTGCTGCTGCTGCTGCTGCTGCTGCTGCTGCTGCTGCTGCTGCTGCTGGTCTTCGTCCGGCTGCAGGAGACGTAATATTCTTTGCTGCAGCAGCGTTTGCTGCTGCACTCGAGGTATACCAGAACCAACAGCAGCAGCAGCAGCAGCAGCACCTTGCTGCTGCTGCTGCTGCTGCTGCTGCTGCAGTGTGAATACAGCTATGGGGCGCCGCAGTGCATGCGCTAGAGAGAGGATCTCGGGGCCCCCCCCCCAGGCCGTCTGCATGCGCATGCGGCTGCAGTAGTTTTGGGGCTGGCAGCTGTACTGCTGCGCCACCAGCAGCAGCAGCTCTTCTCGGTTTATATTTTCTTCTCCCTCAGCAACAAACGCAGACACTGATGCATCCTCGAGGGTATCCACTGCAAGCTGCAGCAGCAACAGCAGCAGCAGCAGCAGCAGCAGCAGCAACAGCAGTCAGCAGCAGCGGCAGCACAGGCAGCAGCAACAGCAACACCAACAGCAGCAACAACAACTGCAACATCAACT
Source organism: Eimeria mitis (assembly GCF_000499745.2). Lineage (NCBI taxonomy): Eukaryota > Apicomplexa > Conoidasida > Eucoccidiorida > Eimeriidae > Eimeria > Eimeria mitis. Next base: position 3,810 of record NW_013570266.1, on the reverse strand, counting down.
GCAGCTGCAGCAACCACACCAGCAGCAGCAACAGCAACACCAGAAGCAAACGCAACAGCAGCAACAACAACACCAGACGCAGCAGCAACAGCAGCAACAGCAGCAGCAACAGCAGCAACAGCAGAAACAACAACACCAAAAGCAACACCAACAGCAGCACGAGCAGCAGCAGCAACACCAGCAGCAACACCAGCAGCAACACCAACACCAGCAACAGCAGCAGCAACAGCAACAGCAACAGCAGCAGCAGCAGCAGCAGCAGCAGCAGCAGCAAACCTGTCTGAGGTTATATGCAGCATCCTGCAGCTCTTTGCTGCTAAAGGAAGGATGGAGGCCCCACAAAACAAACCAAAGAGAAGCAGACAAAGACAGAAACAAACAATCACCAGCACCAGGCGCCTGAAATATTAAACACACATAAATATATCCTGCTGCTGCTGCTGCTGCTGCTGCTGCGGCTGTGGCTGCTGCTGCGGGTGCTGCTGCTGCTGCTGCTGCTGCTGCTGCTGCTGCTGCGGCTGCTGCTGCGGGTGCTGCAGCTGCTGCTGTTGCTGCTGATGCTGCTGCAGCAATATCTATATTTATTTTCTTAGTTTATATATATTTATATTTAATTTAATTTATTTATAATATTTATTTTTTAATTTATATAAAATAAATATTTGTTTATTTATTTATATTTATTTATTTTATTTATATTTATTTATTTATTTATATTTATTTATTTTATTTATATTTATTTATTTTATTTATATATAATTACCTGCCGGGCCCTAAGAAAGAAAGGAAAGGGCCCCCAATAGAACCTAATGGGGGCCCCATCAGGTAGGGGGCCCCCGGGGGCCCCCCCCTCAATTCGCTGCAGCAAATGCTGCAGCACAAAGGCTTCAGCAGCAGCAGAAGCAGATGCCTGCTCCATACCTGATCCCCCGCTGCTGCTGCTGCTGCTGCTGCTGTTGCTGCTGTTGCTGCTGCTGCTGCTGCTGCTGCTGCTGCAGTGCGGTGAATGCTTCTTAAAGATAGCTGCTGCCAGCAGCAAAAGAAGAAATGAAACAACAACAGAGAGAAGAGGGGGGCCCCTCTGCGCCCATGGGGCCCCTGGGGGGCCCCCCTTTAGTACCCCTTTCAGGTTTGGTTTTGGGGGCCCCCGCAGCCTTAGAGAGAAGACAGTGGCAGCACTTAACCTCTGCTGCTGCTGCTGCAGCAGGAGCTTCTGCTGCTGCAGCTGATGCTGTTGCTGCTGTAGATGCTGCTGTTGCCGCAGCAGCAGCTGCTGCTGTTGCTGCTGCTGCTGCTGCTGCAGCGGCCTGGTGGTGATTGGTATTCGTTTTGCTGCTGCTGGGGGCAGCAGGAAAAACGAGAGGAAGGAGAGCAGCAGAGGAGGCCCCCAAAGACCCATGTGCAGCGCAGCAACAGCAGCAGCAGCAGCAA
>NW_013570266.1:2037-2279 GCF_000499745.2 Eimeria mitis | reverse complement strand
TGCAGCAGGAGCTTCTGCTGCTGCAGCTGATGCTGTTGCTGCTGTAGATGCTGCTGTTGCCGCAGCAGCAACAGCAGCAGCAGCAGCGGCTGAATGCCTTCTGCTGCAGCGCAGCACCTGCGAGAGAAACGACTGCAGCGAGGGGAGTACAGCACCAAAAGAAGAAAATAAATAAACAAAAATAATAAATAAAAAAAATAAATAATAATAATTATAAATAATAATATTAATAAAAGCATCAG
>NW_013570266.1:1580-1937 GCF_000499745.2 Eimeria mitis | reverse complement strand
GGGCCCCCCGCCGCCGCCACTGTCGGCGATGGTGAGGGGGGGGGCCCCCTATGTGTTTGTTTTTATTTGTTGTTTTTGTTTTATTATTTATAAATAATAAATAATAATTAAAGTGTATTTAAATATACAAACAATAGAAGATAATCAACTACTGTTGCTACTGCTGCAGGTGCTGCTGCTGCTGCTGCTGCTGTTGCTGTTGCGACGGCCGACAGCTGCTCAGCAGCAGCAGCAGCAGCAGCAGCAGCAACAATAAAAGCAGCAGCAGCAGCTACATCAGCTACAGCAACAGCATTCGTGGCTCAAACACAAGCCCAAGGGAACAGCAGCAGTGACGATATATAGCAGCAGCAACAG
>NW_013570266.1:0-241 GCF_000499745.2 Eimeria mitis | reverse complement strand
GGGGGTACCCAGTGGGGCCCCCACGGGGGCCCCCAGGGGGGCCCCCAGGGGGGCCCCCCGGGGGCCCCCAGGGGGCCCCTAATGGAGGTGGAGGTGCTGCATACCCCTCTGCATGCGCTGAGGATGACAGAGGGATGTTTTATATTAACGGGTGTGTTTATAGAGGAAAAGATATATATATATATATATATATATATATATATATATATATATATATATATATATATTTTTTTTTTTTTTT
>NW_013570265.1:8328-9282 GCF_000499745.2 Eimeria mitis | reverse complement strand
TATATATATATATATATATATATATATATGATGTGTAAAATACATAATACGCAAAAATTAAATGCATATGGAACTTCGAGTAATCAGCGACGTGGAGGAATCCCATCTAGTATAAACTCGTGCCTCAACACACCGCTAAGGGGGAGATAAAACTACACTAACGCAACAAGAACAGTAGTGTACGCTGAAGTAAAACACAGTGAATAAGGCGAGTGCAGTCACATAACCAGTTAATGCCGCCAAATCCCTGGTAATATATAAGTAGGCCAATAGCACTGTATTAGAGAGTGAAGACGGGAAAGAACACGTCTAACGAAGATTACAAACGACATCAGATAGGGAGTAATTTCCGGACAGATTTCCAAGCCAGTGGGAAGGGAATAACAAAGAAGCAAGGCAACTGGTTCAAGATGCATTGAGTCTTCGGTGCAAAGGCAAGCAATGAGTTTAATGAATAATTGTCCCAAACCACTAGTCACGCAACACTGGAGTTACTGTTACTTAACTCACACTGAGCGTGGTTGAGTTATGACTACCTGCAAACAAACCGTTAAGCGCGCGTAGGGCAAGAACTATGGTAACGGCCCCACAGGGAACAGCCAATTAGACAATCAACCTTAGCGAATATGCACCCTACTCTCGGGAATAAAGTGGATAGGTATCGTCGTGTCGGCGAATAGACAGAATGCAGAAACTAGCTCCGAGCATAACCTGGGCAGTTACAGGTACACTGAGAATAAGAGAAGCCCCTGACGAGAGGCTCGTAGACAGGTACGGAGGCCACCGACAAGGCTGCCTGGGACGAGTAAAGGGGCACTCGCACGCAGGAATCAGGGGCACGAAGTAGAAGATATGGGAGCAACACAAGTGAGCGCAGAACTGGAGCGACGGCCTGCGTAGTGGAGAAAGCAGTCGACAAGGACAAGAGAGCCACTAGGTGCCAAACCCAAGGGA
>NW_013570265.1:6437-7987 GCF_000499745.2 Eimeria mitis | reverse complement strand
GTTATTGCGGATAAATCAAGGCATATTAAACGGTGGATGTGGTTATCAGTCCAGGAGTGCTCTGCAGCTAAGAGGACCTGGGGCTGACCAACCGACGTTGCACTGCGACGGGTCATCAAGTGTATCATAATCATAACAACTCTCTTCCCCTTCTCAGGAGGATTAACGGGGACATTACGAGACACGGCATTTTGATAATTTATGGGTACTGTAAGAGCTAAGCGTTGAGTGTAACGTATATAAAGCGGGTGTGCACCCAACTACGTCTGCAGCGGGCCGACGAGTTGTGACGACAGAGAGCGCTGTGCACTGCAACGGCGTCCTTGTCGAGCATAGTGACAGTCTCCAGGGGAACTGCAAACCATAAACATTCGCACCTAGACTCTAGACGTCGGAAACACCAAATTTGTTGCCGCCTCTTCCTCCTTTTTCGTTTTATCTTTGGCGTTTTCGCGTACCCTCGGGGGCCCCCGAGGGCAAGGGGCCCCCCATGTTTCTCGCGTTGTCGCGTCCGCAACAGCAGCGNTACCCTCGGGGGCCCCCGAGGGCAAGGGGCCCCCCATGTTTCTCGCGTTGTCGCGTCCGCAACAGCAGCGCCGGCGTTCGGTGTTGATGTTGCTGGCTCTGCTTATTCTGAGTGTCATGTCATCTGTGTGCTCCAGCAACTTCTGCTTCTCCGCAAGACGCCTGGACAAAAAGGGGGCCCCACAAGCGGCGACGCGGGCTCTCTTTGCTGCATCTGTAGGAGCAGCAGCCTCAGCAAGGGCACCTACTCCTCCCTCATTTTTGACGGCTCATCGCAATTACCCTTCCGTGGAGGCCTTCAGCTCTGTTCGTTCCGTATCCTCACTCTGCGCGGGAGGCCCCTTAGTGGGAGGGGGAGGAGAGGGCCCTACGCCTCCGACAGGTCCTCGCGTGCAGGCTGCACTAGAGCAGCTGCAACAGCTCACTCTCCTTGAAGTGTCTGAGCTGGTGCGTCAGCTAGAGAGGATCTTTGGAGTGTCGGCTGCTTCTGCGCTTGGTGTTGTGGCAGCAGCAAAAGCACCGCCAGCACCTGCTGGTGATCAGAGTCCAGGTGCCTCAGGGGAATCAGCTGCTCCTAAAGCCCCTGAGAAGACAGAATTCAAGGTATTAATGAAAGCTGTGCCTACGGCTAGCCGCATATCTGTCATCAAGACATTGCGAAGTGTACGCTCAGACTTAGGACTGAAGGAAGCAAAGAACTTCATAGACTCTCTCCCCAAGGACGTAACCGAAAACATTAACAAAGCAGAAGCGCAGAAGATCTTCGACGCTCTCAAATCGGCTGGAGCTGAGGTGGAAATGGTTTAAGCTTAGTGACGTCACTGTGTGTTAACCGAGCCATGCGTCCCCTTGGTTGTGGGTGTCTCGTCGTTCTGTTCTTAGGAGCAGTTAACTCTATTTCAACTCTATTTCAGATAGGTCTTTGACCAGCATACATGGGACCGTGCTTTTCTGGACTGAAGGGCGGCCCCTGGTACGGGGGCTCACGATGCTGCCCCTGGTACCAGCACCCGGTCGTCAAGGGG
>NW_013570265.1:0-6337 GCF_000499745.2 Eimeria mitis | reverse complement strand
ATCTGTTCTTAGGAGCAGTTAACTCTATTTCACATAGGTCTTTGACCAGCATACATGGGACCGTGCTTTTCTGTACTGAAGGGCGGCCCCTGGTACGGGGGCTCACGATGCTGCCCCTGGTACCAGCACCCGGTCGTCAAGGGGCATCTTTGTACACAAATCTCACCCTGGCAGGGACTGGGTAAGCGGGTAGACAGTACAGGGGGCCAGATGCAGGTCCCTGGGTTCCACTGGAGAGGATATCTCCTGCAGACGAGTATCTGAACTCTTTGCAGTTGCTACAGTGCAACTGCAAAGAGTTCAGATACTCGTCTGGGGGGGGNGGGGGGGGAAGGACTGGCTGGCCCCCAATTCTTCTACTTAGGGTCCTCAAGAAAGCCCTATCCAATCGAAAGAGCTCACTGCTTGGGCCGCTTAGAGGTCATCGTATAGCCCAACATAGACTTGCAGGGCAAGCACCAAGTGAGGGGACGCCCTCAAGAACCCTTCTAGTTTTGCAAGCATTGATATCTGCAGATGCTCACAGCAACCACCGAGCGCAGTGAACCCCCGTGTATGGGGGGATTTTCGTCTTGCATTACTGGAGTTTTAGACCCTTTGCACGATAATGGCAGCTGCGGCGGGTTGGCTGAGTGCCCCATAGGGAGGGTGTGCCGGCCAGATTGCCACTTGTTACCCTCTATGCTGAATTCTCAATGCACCTGTGGGCCGTTGCCCTCTCCCAACTGTTCTATGCTGCCCGCAGGCGCGTTTCGTGCAATATGCCTTCTAAGAAGTGTAGGGCCCTTTGTATCGGAGAGGAGCCGTTGCGCCGGCGGCATTTAGGAATAAGAATTCCCCCGATCAAACTGTCTGGAGAGGGGCTGAAACTGAAAAAGTCGTTCAGAGGGATTTCCAAACAATGTGTGCAGCGCAGACTTTTCTTGTGGCTGCACCACGGCATGGTATCAGTTGCAAGGCCAAGAGAGCTGCAACGGGATTGAACTCAACTCACAGATGAGCCGATGGGCTNATGGTATCAGTTGCAAGGCCAAGAGAGCTGCAACGGGATTGAACTCAACTCACAGATGAGCCGATGGGCTTCCCGGGGCATCCCCTTGTTTGTGACTAAGGAGAAGTCACGGCATTTTCATAGTGTGAAGGCGAGAGAGGCAGACTTCCTTGCCAAGTACCCCCGATCGGGGCTACCTGTGGAAGCTGGGGGCCCCCCGGGGGCCCCTCCACGGGGTCGCCCCTCGTAGCTGGAGAAGTAACCGCCAGGGAATCTAAGAACAACTTATGATTCTTTTTAAAAACTGAATTTGAACTCGAGTTTCGGGCTGAGGCCCCAGGATCTAGGCGTAGCCCGTAGAGTTGGGAGTCAGTCTTCGTGCAGGGCGTCCCGCCCCAGCTGTTGCGTCGGCTGTTGTTCGTCATGCAGAAACTCCTTAAGTGCAATTCACAGAATCTCCCACTCCTTTGAGGAGCCCGTGGACCGCGTCGATCCCCAGTTTTTCCCCTGCAGATGGCTCCGCACGGGGACAATGAGTGCCCATAACGCGGAGCCGCAACTTGAGACAAGCACTCGACCCTCTACTGAGGCCTAAGCAGAGCAGCTCTGCCGTTCAGTTTGTCGGAATCCGTCGTATCTCGGCCCCCTCTTTTCCAGGCCTAGGCCTCTAGGTGTAGGGTTTGATAGGCTTGCCCAAGTAGACAAACCACATAGAGAAGAATATTGCTCTCTATGAATCCCTCGTCTGCTTTTGTGTCTTGGGGCTCCTTCAGGGCCCATGTGAGGCTGATCGCGTGCTTTACTATCCGATATGGTCCTCCAGCCATTGCTTTAAGGACTTTTACCACCAGCTTCTGCAGGAAAGCTAGCCTTCCAGGATGCAGCAGCGGCAAGAGCAGCAGCAGCGCTGGCAGCATCAGTACTGGCAATATCAAAAGGATCCGTGTTCCTGTTCTGATTGTTGGAGGGGGGCCCGTAGGTCTGACTATGGCGCTGCTGCTACAGAAAGGGGGCGTCCCAACTTTGCTGCTGGAGCAGCAGGCAGCAGCTACCTGTCTCCCCAAAGCGCACTACATCACGAACAGATCTATGGAAAGTAAGCGCAAGATGCTACTGCTACTTAGGGACTGCTGCTTTTGCTTCTGCTGCTGTTGCTTTTGGGTGGCGAATGTTTCCTTATTGTGCGTTTGTTTCCCTGTCTCCTCTTCTGTTAAGGTCGTAAGCAACACGTAGCTGCACAGCCCCCTCACTATCACGCAGTTGCTTCGGACAGATAGTCGCACAGCTATGTTACTAACTAGCCACTAACTAGGGCTTAGAAGTTTCGTACAGACCTATCCAAGGTGAGCTGAACTGGGCGCCAGTTGCCTAGCTGGCTGGCTATCGGAATACTGGCCCCAGATGTTCTTAGAACTTGTCTGGCAACTCACCAAGTAAGCCACGCAGGTAGTTCGGTGACCAGCTAGTTTTCGGGCTACCGAGCCGATCAGCTAGATAGCCAGCCAGCTGGCAGCTTTCATGTGCGCTGCAGTTTGGCGCCAATTGGGCCATCTAGACCTCTGCGTCGATGCGCTTTCTCCCTGTCTGAACGATTGGAGATCTTTCATCTACACCACCCAGTTGAATTGTATTGAACGCAACTACTTAGCGGCTGTGGACCACTTCAGGGGTAAATGAATGGCGTTGCTGCTGCATTTAGTGCACCTGCTGCTTTTGCTTACGTTGCAAGCGCTGCTGCTGCTACCGTTGTTCCTTTAGGCGTCGTCGTTGCTGTTGGCGGTTGCTGCAGGTTCTGCTGCAANCTGCTGCTGCTACCGTTGTTCCTTTAGGCGTCGTCGTTGCTGTTGGCGGTTGCTGCAGGTTCTGCTGCAATGTACGTTGTTTGGGGTGTTCCTGCTTGCGTAGCTGAATGCAGTGCGCTTGCTGATAACGGGGCGGGGGTGCTGGTGTTAGGGTTGCAGAGGTGTCTTGTGTAATTCATCTGTTGCTGTTGTTGAGGATATATCTGTTGTTACTACTGCTTCTGTTGTTGGAGGGGTTGCTGTTTGCTGTTACTGCTGCTGCTGCTGCGCTTGCTGGTGTCGCTGCTGCAGGTTTCGAAGAAGTGAGGCTCTCTGATGGCCGCATGACCTACAAGGAGGCAATTAGCCCCTGCCGCATGACTCAGCTGTCGCAGAACCTTCTGCTTCCTCTTTTGTACAAGGAAGCAGAAGCGCGAGCCTCAAAGGAGGGGGTCGGAGACATCGAGTACGCCCCCGAGGGTGCAACGGCTACGCACGGACACAGGGAGCAGTCACAGCTGGAAGGACCACCACGGGGAGACCGATCAGGGGGCCCTCAACAGAAATACGAAAGGAACCGTCGTGAGACAGACACACCAGAAGCAGCAGCAAGAGGGCAAGAACCGCAGCTAGCGCCCCTTCGCTTGCTGTTGAGCGCACGATGGGAGGGCGCAACGCAGGGGACCACTAGCGGAAACGCAGAGTGCGCCTGCCCCAGCGGTCCAGTGACATCCATGGTGTCTGTAAGAGACAGCGCTAGCAATGTCTCCGTCTGGGAGATAACCAGCGACCTTGTAATTGGCAGCGACGGAGCGGGCTCGAGAGTGCGGGAGTGGGGTGGCGCGTCCCTTGTGGGGGGCCCTCCACTGCAGCACTTCTTAAATGTAACCTTTCGTTCTAAGGAACTGGCCGCGGGGATGGAGCAACACGAAGATGCTCCGGTAAGCGGTGCTCCAAGGAGCTCTCAATCCATCTCAGACTGCGGCTCAAACGAGGGAGCCTTTCACCCAGGTGAGAGTTTATNGAGGTGTTGAGACGATTCAAATGCCGTGGCATGTTGTATTATGTGCTGGGTCATCGGTGTATTGGGGTCGTCGTTTGTCATTGTTTCAAGACCGGTTTGTTTGTGGCTCACATCCCATTCTTCCCACTTAGCCGTGACGATAAGTTGGTGCACTTGGGGCCGGATGGAGACAAAAGACAGGCCATACATCTGATCGAAAGCCTAGCGGGTAGGCGCATCGCCGACATTCAGATTCAGGATGTGAGGCCATGGCAGATGGTCGCAAAGGTAGCAGCCCAATACTTGCCAGGCGGACACTTTTCGCGACATACAGGGAGCAGTTCTAATAGTCCTGGAGAGCTTTTCTCTTCTGCTGGTCTGGAGGCCGAGGAAAACCTTGCGAAAGAGGAGGCCATTCTATGGGGGCCCCTCAGGGGCCGCATATTGCTGGCAGGAGATGCAGCGCACTGCTTACCTCCAGCGGGGGGCCTGGGAATGAACTTAGGCATCGCAGATTGTCTAAATGCCGCCTGGAAGATTGCCCAGTGCTACCATCTCCGACAAGGTCCTTTCGCGCCGTTACAACAACAGCACCAACAACTAAAACAAGGAAAGCAGGAGTGTCAGCAGCAAATGGATCCGGCAGGGAAGATCTTGAGAAGCTATGAAGAAGAACGCAAGCTCGTAGCAGAGGTAATCCCAGAGCTTGACTGGAAGCGCACGCCTCTGTCAGCTTGGCAACGCCAGCAACCACGACAAAGCTGTACCAACCGTCTGTGTCTGTTTGTGCCAGTACACCTGTGCGGTTGCCCGCAAAAATTTCTCGTCTGGACGGTGCATCCCGGAAGTGCTGGGGCTGGACTGGGAGGCAGCTGCAGCAGCAGCACGGGGGCTGGCAGCGGCATCAGACGCTGCAACGTCTGCAATAACAACAGCAGCAGCAGCTGTTGGTCTCCAGGGAATGGCAAAAGCTGCAGGAGATGCGTCAATGCGAATCGCCAAGGGGGTTCTTGAATGCTTCATGAGCATTGGGAGGGCTCAAGTAAGACGACTTGCTACTGTTGTTTCTGCCGCAGCTGCTGGTGTTTGTGTTGTTGTAAATTGTCAGCTTTTGTTTCTGCCTAGCTTATCAAGTGTATCTGCATTCGCTGTTCTCACCAGACATCTATGCATGTTCAAGACTTGTGCTATGTGTAACTGAGGACAGTCTGNTCTGTTTACATTTGCGTTCACTCGTGTGCTTTAGGCAGCCTTTCAAATGGCTTTGGGGCCCATTAGGAGCAAGATGTTGGAGACGATTCGTGTGCTGTTAAGCAGCGATGAGACGCATCTGGGCCTCAGATTCCAGGGTGTTGACTTGGGCTATGCTTACACTAAGTCCGCCCTCATGTGTGACCGCGGGGAGGGGGGGCCTACACTGCAGGTAAGACACACCCTCAGATGCAAACTGGTTTTTATTAAACGACTGAATGCAGAAAAACAGACGGGCATTATGCACTGAGCCGCACGTGACAAAACAGGGAGGGCGAGAGGGCTGCACGCACACAGACAATAGCAGTAAGAGATACCTTTGTCGTAAAGGAAATTGAGCCAGAGTGATTGAGACACACAACGAAGTGAGATGAGAATGGATACATCGTTACTGTTGGTGAATGCCAGGTGTCGGAGTCGCCCTGGCGGCTGGTGCCCACGTCGTGGCTTGGAGCCCGCTTACCTCATGCACCGGTAAAGGCCCTTCTTCATTACAGTGAAAATGAAGCCCCAGCCGGTGCGTGCACATGCCTGTCCCGCTTTTCAAGCATATTCTTGCCTTCCGTAGCTGTTTGTCACTACCTGATTTTAACACTCTCACTTTCGTTACAAGTGCGCTTCACTGTTCGTCAAAAAACAATCTTCTGTAACTGTGGCGACTGCTTCCAGCTAAGCCAGCTGCTGTGGCATCCAGCGCTTCTAGATCGATCCTCGAAAAGGTCCGCGTCAAAAGAGAGAAGCAGTAACACAGGGCGAATGTATTGTCCTTACGACGTTCGCTGCAGCTTATACCTTGTCGACAGTGGATCTACCGGCCCTTGCAGTCCCGTCATGCAGTTACTGTCTCCTTTTGCTTTCTGAATCCCACGAGAGGCGTTTCATTGATGCGTTAAGAAAGTGGGGACACATCCGCAGAGCGGCAGCAGCAGCAGGTGCGCCTGCTTCTCTCCCGCGGTACACAGCTGCAGACTTTGTCTTCGGGATTACATGGACAGCAGAAATTACACATAATACTGCTTCACCACCGGACTGGGCCCCTGGCCCCTTGGAACCTTTCAAACTCAAGCCGAATCTCCTTGCAGTGCTAGGGGCAGGGCCCCCCAAAGCTCGCTTCCCACTTGGCTGGAGGCGTGTGACGAGTCCTCTAGATGTGAAGAGTAAAAACACCTTACACCTTAAACGGCACTGGCAACTATACCTAGTCACCGACGGCTTGGCACTGCCAGTATCAGCAGAGCCCCCCTGCTATATATATATATATATATATATATATATATATATATATATATATATATATATATATATATATAT
>NW_013570264.1:9493-9650 GCF_000499745.2 Eimeria mitis | reverse complement strand
TCTTCTGTTGCCGATGAAAAGTTAGAAGAGCTCAGAACAGAGGGAAGGTAAACAAAACATTTATTTATTTATTTTATTTTTTTATTTTTATTTTTTTATTTTTTTTTATTTTGTTGCTGTGTCTCCTTTTGTCTCTGTCTCCTTTCTTTTGTCTCCT
>NW_013570264.1:8553-9393 GCF_000499745.2 Eimeria mitis | reverse complement strand
TTTTTTTTTTTTTTTTTTTTTTTTTTTTTTTTTTTTTTTTTTTTTTTTTTTTTTTTTTTTTTATTTGTTTGCGTTAATTATATATTTTATATCAACAAACAAATACAAAAAAAATAAATTTTGTTTGTATCTTTCCGGGTGTATACGCAGCTATCTGGGGTGTATAGGCAGCTATTTGGGGTGTATATGCAGCTACATGCATCTATTTGGGGTGTACACGCAGCTATTTGGGGTGTATAGGCAGCTATCTCGGGTGTATATGCAGCTATTTGGGGTGTATAGGCAGCTCTCTGGGTTGTATATGCATCTAATTGGGGTGTACATTCATCTAATTGGGGTGTATATGCAGTTATCTCGGGTGTATACGCAGCTATCTCGGGTGTATACGCAGCTATCTGGGGTGTATAGGCAGCTATTTGGGGTGTATATGCATCTATATCGAGTGTATCTCCATCTTTTTGGGGTGTATCTGCATCTAATTGGGGTGTATAGGCAGCTCTCCGGGGTGTATCTGCAGCTATCTGGGGTGTATATGCATCTATTTGGGGTGTATATGCAGCTAATTGGGGTGTATATGCATCTATTTGTGGTGTACATGCAGCTACATGCATCTATTTGTGGTGTACATGCATCTAATTGGGGTGTACATGCAGCAATTTGGGGTGTACATGCATCTATCTGGGGTGTACATGCAGGTACCGTGTGTTTGCGACTCTGAAGAGAGAAAAAGGTTTATTTCCTTCGGCTGTATTTCACGCCGCCGGAGGAAAAAAGAAAGAAGTTAAGGTTTGGTGTTCCAACGACTATCTAGGCATGAGCCAGCACCCGCTTGTTATCGAA
>NW_013570264.1:8091-8285 GCF_000499745.2 Eimeria mitis | reverse complement strand
CAGGCAGCGGGGGGACACGAAATATATCCGGCACAAATGTTTATCATAAAGCTCTAGAAGAAGAAATTGCTGACTGGTGAGGGTTTAGGGTTTAGGGTTTAGGGTTTGGGGTTTAGGGTTTGGGGTTTAGGGTTTAGTGTCTAAGGTTTAGGGTTTAGGGTTTAGAGTTTAGGGTTTAGTGTTTAGGGTTTAGG
>NW_013570264.1:4786-7991 GCF_000499745.2 Eimeria mitis | reverse complement strand
AAACCCTAAACCCTAAACCCTAAACCCTAAACCCTAGGTTTTTAAATTTGTTTAGAGAGACGGGGGTTAGGTAGGGGTTTTGTTGAGCTCGGGTGGATATTATATACACAATAATACAAACACCCTAAACCCTAAACCCTAAACCCTAATTTATATCCCTCTTAAGACGTAACAAATATCATGGTTATATATTCTAGGGTTTAGGGTTTAGGGTTTAGGGTTTAGGGTTTAGGGTTTGTGTTTAGGCGGCTAAGAAAGCTCTCGAAGAGAGCGGAGCAGGCAGCGGGGGGACACGAAATATATCCGGCACAAATGTTTATCATAAAGCTCTAGAAGAAGAAATTGCGGACTGGTGAGGGTTTAGGGTTTAGGGTTTAGGGTTTAGGGTTTAGGGTTTAGGGTTTGGGGTTTAGAGAGTAGAGATATATCCGGCACAAATGTTTATCATAAAGCTCTAGAAGAAGAAATTGCGGACTGGTGAGGGTTTAGGGTTTAGGGTTTAGGGTTTAGGGTTTAGGGTTTAGGGTTTAGGGTTTAGGGTTTAGTGTTTAGGGTTTAGGGTTTAGGGTTTAGGGTTTAGTGTTTCCCCCGTTAAAAATTTAAAAAAAAAAAAAAAAATCTGAAAAAAAAAGTTTCATACTTTCGATCTAATTTTCTAGGGTTTAGGGTTTAGGGTTTAGGGTTTAGGGTTTAGGGTTTAGGGTTTGTGTGCAGGCACGGCAAGGAGTCTGCGTTGTTGTTTACGTCTGGTTATGTAGCGAACGAGAGCTGTTTGTCTGTATTGAGTGAAATATATAAAAATATAATTTATATAAGTGATGAAGATAACCACGCATCTATAATAGAAGGAATAAAAAAAAATAAAAATAAAAAAACAAACAAAACACATAAAATTATTTTTAAACATAATAATATACAAGACCTAGAGCAGCAGCTGCAGCAGCTGCTGCAGCAGCAACAGCAGCAGCAGCAGCAGCAGCAGCAGCAGCAGCAGCAGGAGGAAACTGCTGCAGCAGCAGCTCAACATACACCTAAAGTTATTGTATTTGAGTCTATTTATTCTATGGATGGATCTATTGCTCCTCTTTCTTCTCTTATAAAAATAAAAAAAAAATATAATTGTCTCCTTTATGTAGATGAAGTGCATGCAGTTGGTTTGTATGGACATAATGGGGCTGGCATTGCTAGCCACCTCAAACTCAACCAAGATATTGATCTCATCAATGGTTAGTTTTTTTATTTTTCTGTTTCTTTCTTTTTGTTTTTTTTGTTTTTTTTGTCTCTTTATTTGTTTTTATTTTTATTTATTTATCTGAATTTGTGTTTATATCGTTCTTTTATCTGTTATATTTATTTTTTTTTTGTTTTTTTTTTTTATGTTTATATGCATTGCTAGCCACCTCAAACTCAACCAAGATATTGATCTCATCAATGGTTAGTTTTTTTTTTTTTTATTTTTTTGTTTTTTTGTTTTTTTGTTTGTTTAGTTGCTTTTATTTTTATTTGTTTATCTATATTTGTGTTTATACTTTTGTTTTATCTTTTATATTTATTTATTTATTTTTTTTTTTTTTATTTGTTTATATGCATTGCTAGCCACCTCAAACTCAACCAAGATATTGATCTCATCAATGGTTAGTTTTTTTCTTTTTTTATTTTTTTGTTTTTTTGTTTTTTTGTTTTTTTGTTTGTTTAGTTGTTTTTATTTTTGTTTGTTTATCTATATTTGTATTTATATCGTTGTTTTATCTTTTATATTTCTTTTTTTTTGTTTTTTTTTTGTTTTTTTATTTTATTTTTTTGTGTTTATATGCATTGCTAGCCACCGCAAACTCAACCACAAAGTGAATTTTATCAGTTGTTAGTTTTTTATTTTTTTGTTTTTTTATTTATTTTTTTTTATTTATTTGTCTCTTTATCTGTCTCCTTTTTGTCTCCCTTTGTCTCCTCCTTTTTGTCTCTTAATTTGTCTCCTTTTGTCTCCTTTCTGTCTCCTTTCTGTCTCCTTTTGTCTCCTTTCTGTCTCCTTTTGTCTCCTTTCTATCTCCTTTTGTCTCCTTCTGTCTCCTTTTTATGTTTTAATTTTTGTCTCCTTTTGTCTGTCTCCTTTTGTCTCCTTTCTGTCTCCTTTCTGTTTCCTTTTTGTTTCTTATTTTCTCTCCTTTTGTCTCCTTTTTATGTTTTAATTTGTCTCCTTTCTGTCTCCTTTTTATATAATTTATATTTTAGGTACTCTCGCAAAAGCTGTTGGTGTTTTTGGTGGTTATGTAGCCGGAGACAAAAACCTCATCGATTGTATTCGTTCATACGCCAGTAAACCCTAAACCCTAAACCCTAAACCCTAAACCCTAAACCCTTGAGTGTAAACCCTGTATATAGTTTGATTTTTATCACTAGCAAAACCCTAAACCCTAAACCCTAAACCCTAAACCCTAAATAAAAAAAAACACCGCTGGATGCATCATAAACCCTGTAAACCCTAAACCCTAAACGAGTCGTTGTCTAGGGTTTATAATCTAGGGTTTAGGGTTTAGGGTTTAGGGTTTAGGGTTTAGGGTTTGTGTGTGTAGAGGGTTTTATATTTACTTCTTCTCTTCCTCCTGCTGTAGCTGCAGCAGCAACAGCTTCTATTAAATACCTAAAACAATCCAGGTATACACTAACCAACTGTCTCCTTTTTTCTTTTTTTTTGTCTCCTTTTGTCTCCTTTTTTCTTTTGTCTCCTTTT
This sequence comes from Eimeria mitis, assembly GCF_000499745.2. Classification (NCBI taxonomy): domain Eukaryota; phylum Apicomplexa; class Conoidasida; order Eucoccidiorida; family Eimeriidae; genus Eimeria; species Eimeria mitis. The sequence continues at coordinate 5,263 of NW_013570264.1, read as the reverse complement.
TTCTTCTCTTTCTTTTTTTTTTTCTTTTGTCTCCTTTTCTGTTTTGTCTCCTTTTTTCTTTTTCTTTTTCTTTTTCTGTCTCCTTTTTTCTTCTTCTGTCTCCTTTCTTCTTTTGTCTCCTTTTCTCTGTTGTCTCCTTTTCTGTTTTGTCTCTTTTTGTTTTTTTTCTTCTGTCTCCTTTCTTCTTCTTCTGTCTCCTTTTGTCTCTTTTCTTTTTCTTTTGTCTCCTTTTGTTTCTTTCTTTTCTTCTGTCTCCTTTCTTTATCTTCTGTCTCCTTTTCTGTCTCCTTTTGTCTCCTTTCTTTTTCTTCTGTCTCCTTATGTCTCCTTTCGTTTCAACTTCTGCTTCTATTTCTGCTGCTGCATGCATTATACTGCTGCTGCTGCTGCTGCTGCTGCCATTTCTGCTGCTGCTGCTGCTGCTGCTGCTGCTCGATGCATATTTCTATTGTTGCTGCTATCTCTACAAACAAAACC
>NW_013570264.1:4415-4622 GCF_000499745.2 Eimeria mitis | reverse complement strand
CAAACAACTCACAGATATACTTCTCCATGATTATAATGTTAGTTTTTTATTTTTTTATTTTATTTTTTTTTATTTTATTTTAGTTTAGTTTGTTTTGTTTTAGTTTGTTTTGTTTTAGCTTGTTTTGTTGTAGTTTGTTTTGTTTTATTTTATTTCATGTTGTTTCAGTTTTTTTTGTTTTGTTTTATTTTGTTTTATTTTGTTTTG
>NW_013570264.1:4031-4269 GCF_000499745.2 Eimeria mitis | reverse complement strand
TGATTATAATATTAGTTTTATTTTATTTGATTTTATTTTTATTTATTTTTATTTATTTTTATTTATTTATTTTTATTTGTTTTTATTTATTTTTCTTTTATTTTTCTTGTTTTGTGTTTGCTTCTTTTGTTTTATTGTTATAATAAAACCAAAACAAATAAATAAATAAACAAATAAAAAACTAAATAAACAACTAAACAAAAAAAATAAAAAACTAAATAAAAAATAAAAAAAAACT
>NW_013570264.1:2489-3931 GCF_000499745.2 Eimeria mitis | reverse complement strand
TTTTTTTTTTTTTTTTTTTTTTCTTTTGTCTCCTTTTTTCTTCTGTCTCCTTTTTTCTTTTTCTTTTGTCTCCTTTTATCTTTTGTCTCCTTTTTTCTTTTTCTTTGTCTCCTTTTGTCTCCTTTTTCTTCTTTTTCTTTTTCCTTTTCTGTCTCCTTTCTTTCTCTTTTGTCTCCTTTCTTTCTCTTTTGTCTCCTTTTTTCTTTTGTCTCCTTTTTTCTCTTGTCTCCTTTCTTTTTCTTTTGTCTCCTTTTTCTTTTGTCTCTTTTCTTTTTCTTTTGTCTCTTTTTTCCTTTTGTTCCCTTTTCTTCTTCTTCTGTATCCTTTTGTCTCTTTTCTTTTTCTTTTTCTCTTTTCTTTTTTTCTGTCTCCTTTTGTCTCCTTTTCTGTCTCCTTTTGTCTCCTTTCTTTTTCTGCTGTCTCCTTATGTATCCTTTCGTTTCAATTTCTGCTTCTATTTCTGCTGCTGCATGCATTCTACTGCTGCTGCTGCTTCTGCTGCTGCTGCTGCTGCTGCTGCTGCTTCTGCTGCTGCTGCTGCTGCTGCTGGCTGCATGTGATTGTTTGAATTGTTGCTGCTATCAATACAAACAAAACGAAAACTATAAAAAATAAAAAAATAAAAAACTAAAATATATTTATATCTGTGTATACACTGCAGCACGGAGCGATGCATGCAGCAGGTGCGCTGCAGCCAGCTGAAGCTGCTGCTGCTGCAGCAGCAGCTTCCTTTATTTTTTAATTTATCGCACATCGTTCCTCTTTTTGTTGGAGACGCAAAAAAATGCAAACAACTCACAGATATACTTCTCCATGATTATAATGTTAGTTTTTTATTTTTTTATTTTATTTTTTTTATTTTAGTTTAGTTTAGTTTGTTTTGTTTTAGTTTGTTTTGTTTTGTTTTGTTTTAGCTTGTTTTGTTTTAGTTTGTTTTGTTTTATTTTATTTCATGTTGTTTCAGTTTTTTTTGTTTTGTTTTATTTTGTTTTGTTTCGTTTTATTTTATTTTATTTTCTTTTATTTTGTTTTTATTTGTTTATTTTTATCTTTATATTTGTGTTTTTTTAGTTTTTTAGTTTTTTGTTTTTTCTTTTGTTTTCGTTTTTTTGTTTTTTTTGTTTTTGTTGTTATAAAAAACAACTAACAGATAAACTTCTCCATGATTATAATATTAGTTTTATTTTATTTGATTTTATTTTTATTTATTTTTATTTATTTTTATTTATTTATCTTTATTTGTTTTTATTTATTTTTCTTTTATTTTTGTTGTTGTGTGTTTGCTTTTTTTGTTTTATTGTTATAATAAAACCAAAACAAAAAATAAACAAACAAATAAAAAACTAAATAAACAACTAAACAAAACTAAATAAAAAACTAAATAAAAAATAAAAAAAACTAAACAAAAAACTAAATAAAACCAAAACAAACTAAAAACCCAA
>NW_013570264.1:1154-1791 GCF_000499745.2 Eimeria mitis | reverse complement strand
GCAGCAGCAGGTTGATATGCCCATTTGGTGCTGCAGCAACAAATGAGTGGCAGCAGCAAGATGCTGCTGCTGCAGCAGCAGCAAATCTTATGCAGAACGGGATGCAGCAGCAGCAGCAGCAGCAGCAGCTGCAGCAGCAGCAGCAGCAGCTGCTGCTGCAGCAGCATCTGCAGCAGCAAGAACAATTTGAATGCCATCATAAGCTGCTGCAGCAGGGGCTTAGGCAGCAGCAAGGCATGCAGCAGCAGCTGCAGCAGGACATGCTGCAGCAGCAGCTGCTGCAGCAGCAACTCATGTGTACTCAGTTCTTCTTTGCTAATAACCCAGCAGCAGCAGCAGCAGCACCAGATGCTGCTGCTGCTGCTGCTGCTGCTTTTTCTTCTGCTGCAGCAGCTGCACCAGGAAGGAGTACACACTAAAGACCCCCAAGCCACGATAGAAAACAAAACAGCAGCAGCAGCAGCAGCAGCAGCAGCAACAGCAGCAACAGCAACAGCAACAGCAACAGCAGCAGCACCAGCAGCAGCCGCTGCAGCAGCAGCAGCAGCAACAGCCGCTGCAGCAGCAACAGCAGCAGCAACAAAAGCAACAGCAGCTGCAGCAACAGCAACGGCATCAGCAGCTGCATCAACAACAG
>NW_013570264.1:872-1054 GCF_000499745.2 Eimeria mitis | reverse complement strand
AAATCTTATGCAGAACGGGATACAGCAGCAGCAGCAGCAGCAGCAGCAACAGCAACCGCAGCAGCACCAGCAGCAGCCGCTGCAGCAGCAACAGCAGCAACAGCAGCAGCAACAAAAGCAACAGCAGCTGCAGCAACAGCAACGTCATCAGCAGCTGCATCAACAACAACAGCAGCAGCAAC
>NW_013570263.1:8028-9205 GCF_000499745.2 Eimeria mitis | reverse complement strand
GCCACTGGGCATACCTAATAAACAATAACAGCAGACGCTTTGTCCCTCGGCTGCAGCAGAAACCTCATAAGAAATACCCCTTGCCTTCATCTATCATAGAGGCTCAGAAGCATCGGGCTCTCCGGCTCGAGAGGCGCAGGGATCTGTTTGAGGACGCAGTGTCTACAGCCTTGGCTCTCGAGGCGGCGACGGGACAGCAGCGGCAGCAGCTGCAGCAGCAGCTGCAGCAGCAGGATCAGCAGATACAGGATTTGCAGCAGGAAGAAGATGAAGCGCAGAAAGCAGAGAGCTCGGAGCCGCTTCCTCATCCTTATGAAGGAGAATTGAAGGCACTGGAGTGGCTGCTGCAGGGGGACAAGCAGCAACCAGATATATATTCAGGTATGTTGACCCCCAGCCATAGCTACGACAGCAGCATTTATCTGTTCCTCCAGCTTCTGCACCTGCGCGGGATGCATTAGAGGCGGCACCACCAGCGGCATATCACCACGCTGGCACTAGTAGGTGTAGTGCGAGAAGTAGGCCCTGCTGCTTTGCGTTTGCATTGTTGTTGTTTTTGCTGCTGCTGCTGCTGTGGTCGCTTCCCAACAGATTTCTTTGCCTTGAAGGAGCCTCCAATGCCTCAGCCTGTGGAGGAGACGCCGCTTGTTCTGGTGGAAACGCCACGGCAGCTTCGAGAGATGCTGGATGAACTGTGCAGCGGTTAGATACACTGTGCTTTCATATGCGTGTTGGTGTTGCTGCTTCTGTTGCTGTTTCTGCTGTTTCTACTGTTGCTGTTGTTTGTGTTGTTATTGTCTCAACTGGAGGTTGCGGTGCTGCTGCTTCTTTCGTTGCCTATCTCGTTTCCCTTCGAGGCTGCTGCTGCATACAGGCTTTTCTGCTGCTGCTGCTGCAGAGGCGTGCTGCTTCGAGCAAGTTACTGATAACGCACTTCTGTTGCATGTGCTGGTGCTGGCTTCATTGTTGTTGCCCTCTCTGGCGCCGCTTCTGCTTCTTCTCAGGCCGCCACAAGGTTGTGGCTATCGACACGGAGCACCACTCGTATGAAAGTTACAGGGGCTTCGTATGTTTGCTGCAGCTTTCCACCTGCAGCAGCGTGGGGGCAACTAAGGACTTCATCGTGGATCCGTTTTCTCTCTTTGTTTACCTTCCAGCTTTGAATGAACTCACAGCC
>NW_013570263.1:7425-7977 GCF_000499745.2 Eimeria mitis | reverse complement strand
TCAGGTGCGTCGGCTGATCCGTATCTTGCACTAGCTGCAATACGTAGTAAAAGTATTTATGTTGTGCTGTGTACTATATTTGATTATGTTGGCAGCTTTTCTGGATGGATGGAAAACTAGAAAACAAAATGTAATAAGGAAGACCGTTAGTTAGGCGGTTATGCTGTGCTGTACACTCTATTTGAATATGTTATTTTTGTCGGTAACTCGAAGACTGGTAAAAAATGGAAATACATGAATTGATTAGCCACTGTTGTTGCCCTACATACTCTGCAGGTGCTGTTTTGTTTTTTTGTGTTTTGAAACCGGGAGGTGGCAAATAAAGAAAAAATACATGAATGAATTAGTTGCCTACTTATGTTGCGCTTTATACTGTATTCAAACGTGTTGGTTGTGCTTTTACATCTAAAACTGGAAAGCAAAAATATATATAAATTGATGAGTTACTTGCATGTCGAGCTGTATACTCTCTCTTTGAATATGCTGTTTGTGTTTTGAAACCGGAACCCGGAAAATAAAAACGAAGCGAATGGATCAGTTAGCTGCGTATGT
>NW_013570263.1:5778-7371 GCF_000499745.2 Eimeria mitis | reverse complement strand
AAAAAAAAAAAAAGAATCAAGTGGTTGCTAGTCAGTTTGCTTCGCTTCTCTTTCTATAGTCGTGCAGACTGCACAGGCACGCGGCTTCTGTTGCAGCCTGCTGCTCTTACCAGCATCCCAGCAAGCGCATCATTTCTTCTGGTTTGTTTATCTCTTATGTTGAGTGAACGAGTTGCGTTTCTGTCTGTTGTCGGTGTTCCATGCTGCCGTGGTGCAACATTCTGTTGCAGCCGTCTCGGAGTTTCTGTGCTGCGGACATCATCTGGCTGTGCTTCTGCATCCAGACGCAACGCCACAGTTTTTTCTTATGCTGGGCTTGGGTGTACCCATATATGTTTTTGCCTCTCCCCGCGTCGCTGTTGCCCGTGCTGCTCCCCGTGGGGGTGCTTAGTTTCTTTGCCTCTGCTGCAAAACACGTTCACTTTTGTTATATATCTCTTCCTGTTTGTCTCAGCGCGACTTTTCTGTTTACCTTGTCAATGTCTTTGATACCGCCGTGGCAGCTCGGACCCTGGCTATTCCAGGTGGTGCCTCTCTGGCTAACCTGCTTAGCTTCTACTTAAAAAAGCAAAAGGATACGAAGATGCAGCTAGCGGACTGGAGAGTCAGGTGCGCCCTCCACCGGCTTCTTGCCGCCAGATAACTGTAGCGGTGTCGTGCTACCCGTGTCTAGTTTGAACCTAGGAGCTCACGCATGCTGCCGTTGCTGTGGATGTTCGCTGCATTTGTGTATTTGCTTCTGCTACCTCTGCTGCTACTCCTGCTGCTGCTGTTGCTTCTGCTTAGACCTCTGACGGAGGAGATGAAGACCTACGGCCGGTCTGATACGCATTACCTGCCTTACATCTACCAATGCATGCAGAACCAGATTCTCGCCAGAGATGATCAGTGCGTACTGCTGCTCTTGCTGCTGCGTTTGCCGCTGCCTTTGGCGCTCCTTCTACGGTTACTGTGTTTTGTGTTGCTGTTGCCAGCGGCGCCGAGACGATAGCAGTTTGCCCTTCACCGGGGCGTGAAACAAGCGGCTGTATTTTGTTCGTATCTGCTGCTCTTGCGTTCATTGGACGGACAAATTTATTGCTCTTACTGCTGCTGCTGCCGCTGCGAGTGCCACCACAGGACGGGGATGTATAACCTGAGCTGCATCACGCCCGAGGAACTCGGAGCTCCTACAGCTGTATGTCTTAGGCACAGTAAAGGCAACAACATCCTTCGCTGATGCGAACAGACGCAGCCTCCAACACAGCAGTGGGGAGGAGAACAGCATTATAGGGGGAGGAGCAGCCGGCAGCATCTGCAGCTGCAGCAACAGCTGCTATAGCTGCAGCTGTTTGGCGAAAGTGGGGGTTCGTTGTCTGTGCTTTTTGCGGGTGTTCAGTCAGGGCGAGCTGCAGTGCTAGGAGTGTTGGAGCGAAGCAGAGACATTTGCCTCTCCCTGTACACTGAAGGGCCGTTTGACGAAGAAAAGGAAGCGAACCAACTCCTCAAAAGAAACAATACCGCACTCGCGCCTCTTTCCTTTGCCGTTCTCGTAAGAAAAGCTGATGGTGTCTCTTGTGTTGCTGCTTTTGCTTCGGTCGCTGCTGCTGCTGT
>NW_013570263.1:4072-5745 GCF_000499745.2 Eimeria mitis | reverse complement strand
GTCCCTTGGAGGATTGTGGTTGCGGCTTGCACTTCCATCTGGTTTTCATTTTCTTGTGTCAAGGCTGTCGGTGATGCTTGTCTCGATCTCGTGCTGCTGCTGCTGGCTTTGCTTCTGTTGCTGATTCATTCTGGATGCATCTGGGTTTTCTTTACTGTGGGATCAGAAGGGACTCCTCTCATGGCGAGATTCTGTGGCGCGAAAGAGGGACGTCAGTCCCCACGCGGTTCTGGCAAACGCCTGCATCTTGCTGCTGGCGCAAAGGGTGAGGAGAAAGCACGTGATGCCCAACCAGGAGCATCATCCGCTGGTGCAATAGCAGCACAGAGACGGAGAAGTAGTTGTTACTGCTGATGTCTACCAGCCTCTTACCTTCCGAGTTGCATCGACAGTCCTGAAAAACGCTACTGCATCCCCGTCTGCACCTGTGGCGTTTGTGCTGTTGCGGCTGCTGCCGTTGCTACTGCTGCTTCAGAGGCCGTCAAACCACGTCCAGCTGCGTCATGCCATCCGCCCCACACCACCAGCGGTTCACCGCTACGGCGTAGAGATCCTTAATGCTATTCAAGTGCGCTACCCGCTGCAAAAGAAAAACCTGCAACCCGAGCTTCTGGCCCAGCTGCTGCTGCCGCCCCCCCCGCCGGAGCATGAAAGGCGCAGCCATGACACAACTGCTTTGCTGCTGTTGGTGCTTTTCCCTCAGGCCGCCTTAGAGAAAGCGGTCGCCTCTCCTGCTCCTACAGCAGATCCTGACCAGGGTCAACGACCAGAAGAGCAGCAGCAGCAGCAGCAGCAGCAGCAGCGGCAGCAGCAGCCAGAGCCTGTGGTCGATGACATGGATGATCTGTTGCCGTCTGCTACTGTCCTTCGAGAAGCTGTAGCTGCACAGCAGCAGCAGCTGCTTGCCGCGACGGATGCTTCGACGTCCCCTTCACAGGACCCAAGGGAGAAGAGTGTCACACAGAGCCGGCCTAGCGATCAGGACGGCACGAAAATTAGCGACAGTGGCAGCAGCAGCAGCAGCAGCAGCAGCAGCAGCAGCAGCAGCAGCAGCAGCAGCAATGGTAGTTGCAGCGACAGCAGCAAATTGCCAGAACAGCACGATCTGCCTGTGCAACTAGGGGGCTTCTTCTCCATGGGTGCGAAGGGCCCCAGGCCGCCGGTTATAGTTCGCGTTTCTTCGACTGTCCTCGCATCTCGCATGGAAGGGATAACCTCTCACAGTACGTATCTGTGGTTTTTATTGCTGCTGCAACCTTTCTGATACTTCTGTTACATGCGTTTTTCAAGAACCCCATAATTCCTGCCCTCTTTAAGCCTGTCACTCCTCAGCTGGCTGCGATGCATGCTTCTGCAGGCGCGGCACCGCCGGATGGTTCTTCTTTTCAAAATGTAAGTTAAGCATCCGTTAACTGCAGCAGCAGCAGCGGCTGTGCAAGACTTTTGTTTCTAGGTTGTATATGTTGCTGACTCGTCGTTGCTGCGCTCAGGCCCGACACGCCTCACACATTGCCCGGCAAGTTGCGCGCTGGGTGTACCGCCAGCTGCAAAGGATGGAAAAGGGCAGATTACTTCATGTTCGTAGCACCAAGCAGCACAGTCAGGTACCAACGCCAGAGAAGCAGCAGCAACAACAGCAGCATATTCACAACGGCGACAGCGCAGACAGCTTA
>NW_013570263.1:0-3826 GCF_000499745.2 Eimeria mitis | reverse complement strand
TCCTGTAGCTCAGCAAACGTGGAAGAGGCGAAAGAAACAGCGCGGGCGGGCGAGGGCTTCAGGAGCGCCGGCGCGAGGAGCGGAAACAAATAACATGTCGAATGACTTTTAGGCAACTTTAGTCGCCAATACAGCGTCCAAGTGGTGCTGTTTGCTCTATGCAGGCGCGGCTGCATAGGCTGCTGCTTTACTTGCGCCTGTGCGGGATATACTAAACCGCTTGTGGCAGCCTTGGGCTGGTGCTGTAGCCACGGGCAGAGGCAGAATATGTCTTGAGCCTCCAGAACTATGGCTAGCTGCACCAGCTCCCTGGCTAGCCGTAGCACATGTCTACCTTGCTTCAGCAGCCTGATGGCTACCTGGAGTATCTGCACTTTTGGCTTTGTCCTTCTAAAGGGTGAGGAAGTGCTTCTCTGGCCCGTCGAGCCCCCAAAGTCACGGGGGGGGGGGTAACGTCTGTGGCCCCCCGGTTGTCAACAATAGACAGCAAGGCTTCTGAAAGAGTTGTAGACCCCAGCTGAGCTAAGCAACACAGGAGCTACGTAGGCGACTACCTTACACTACACTGCAGCCCTCTAGCGGTCAGCCGTCAGTGTATTACTAAGGCCATACTGAAAAGGCCGATGGATGTGCAACAGGGATACTATTTCGTGACTTATACACGCAGTCAAACACTACTGACTACTGCGCCTCAGCGCGAAAAGAAGAAATTGATGGTCACAAACCCGAAATTCCGACTTCCCACCTAGGCGAAACAGCGGGATTGGCCCCGTGGGCTGCCGCCCCCTTGCTTGCGTAATCATTCCTCTGGGACCGTTGTTAGGCCCCTGCACACTTGAATGTTTCAGCCGTGATACGCATGCCTAACCATGAACTGACACCAGGCTGGTATAGCACTCCTTGGAGCAGCNTGTTTCAGCCGTGATACGCATGCCTAACCATGAACTGACACCAGGCTGGTATAGCACTCCTTGGAGCAGCTATAGCAAGAGCTACAGTTCCGTGCTTGGCACGTCTAAGGCAAAGCAGTGCGCGCCACACTACGGTGGAAAATTCGGATATTTTAGTTGACTTCAAGCAGGATAAAAAACTCTGCGCATCGGCTGGTGCGTCGTTCCGCGGCCTTTGACAGAAGTTCGCCCGTCGCAGCTGAAATGTTCCCCGTCTATCTGAATATTTTCTCGCGGTAGTAGGCGAGTTCCTGAATGCTTTCTTTGATGTCATCGAGCGCCCTATGCGTGTACTGCTTCTTCGGGGGTGCCACGGCGGGGAACCAGCTTCGCGCGATGACCTTGATGCTTGAAACATCTAAGATGCGGTAGTGCAGAAAATCTAAAAGTTCGGGCATTTCCTTTCTCAAGAACTCCTTGTCCATGTGAATTGAATTCCCTGCAAGAACCGCCTCTTTAGCGCACACGCCGTTCCGTATCAAGAAAGCTATGATCTGCTGTTCTGCATCGCGAGCACTCATCGACGCCCGTATACAGGCCTCTGTCAGTCCAGATTTCCCGTGCTGCTCGCGACACCATGATCCCATTTCCTCAAGTTCTCGCTTCGGGCAGTGCAGCACAAAGCTGGGCCCCTCCTCCATGTGCTTCAGCTCCCCGTCTGTCAGAATGCATGCAACCTCCAAAATCCTGTCTTTCAGGGGGTCGAGCCCAGTCATCTCGCAGTCCAGCCACAAAAGGGGCTGCTCAAACAGACGAACCATCACGGCGACGAGCGGATGAATAGGAAAGCAAAGCCGAAACGGTTCTTGCTGCTGCAGGAAACGAGAAAAGTAATGCGCTTCTCCCCAAAGAGGAAGNAGCAAAGCCGAAACGGTTCTTGCTGCTGCAGGAAACGAGAAAAGTAATGCGCTTCTCCCCAAAGAGGAAGAAACAGGAAATGAGAGAAGAAGTAAGGCGCTTCTCCCCAACGATCGTCACTCCGCTTGCAGGTACAACAACACGCACAGGCGTATGCTTTTTGTTGTATCTGGCTAGCTGCTTCACTGGCTAGCAGCGTCAGCCGATGCAAGGGGTTGTTGTCTATACACGCATACGCACGAGGAGATACAACGCGACTCAGACTGCGTGCGTGTAAGCCCACGTGCCTATGATCTTTGGGCCTTGATACCGAAACGAGGATATATACAGTGACGGAGAGGCCTTGAGGAATGCTGAGGCACCTCTGGGTGCTTAGCGTCCTGTTTTCCCACCTCTTTTCCCCTTGTTCACGTTTCTACGTCACTGCGTCTCCAGGCTTTTGCAACAGTTGTTGAATTCAACGATAAAATGAACGGCGTCCTGCCGGATGGAGAGCGAAACTCCACAAACACCCAACCCCGGCTCTCCTTCTCTCGCTAGACGGCGTGTGGGCAGCGAACAACACACGTGAAATTTGTATTCTCAGGGATCCGCAGAAACCAAAGGCGAATGTGTACTCGCTGAATTATGGTTGTGTTTGGTACTCAAGGCAGCTGCGCAGCCGCAGTGACCGGTGTTATGTTGCCGCTGGAATGAGATGTTCTCAACAGATGTTCTGCTTCTGTTGTATTGAGATGTCTTGCAACGACGAAGACTCCTCACTGCCTCAGAGCCTGTGGAGCGGGGGCCTCAACCCCTGTGCAGAAACACCGACACCCTCCTGCATTCATTGCCCCTCACCTCGCCAGCGCCGAACGGAGCAGGAACCCCGAAAACACACAGATGTGTAGATATAAAATAAATTAATACTTGTCAACACTTCACTTATTCAATTATAACCCGCCATCCACCCACACATCCAAGAACACCAGGAGCACACACGGTGGACGTCCCGTAACACGGGCGGGGGGAGGGGGGGGGCACACTGCGGAGGCCCAGGTCTTCTGCCTGCAGCTCGTGAGGCCTTTTGCTTGTAGCATGCTGTATCCTTAGTGTACTCAATTAATTATTTATATCTTAATTCGTAGCTTTAAACTCATTTCTTTGCGGAGGTTTTACTTAATAGTGTCGCCCTGCACAGCCGAAAACCTCGCTACGTGAGGGGTGGTCGGCTCACTCCCAGAGCATCTTCGTCGAGTAAACTCTTATTTTGGTACAAAGTCTCTCTCAGGCAGGTGCATGCCTCCATGTTTGTGAGTTTTGTATACTGAAAACCCAATACACCTGTATGGACAGTTGACTAGCGTGGCCGAGCGCCTAGCAGGCTGCGGCGTTGTAGCGAGGGTCCTCGATCTTCGCTGAGGAAAGCTGTGGGCTGCAGTGAAGACGAAGACTTGTATCAGTAGTTCGTGTACAGCAGCTCACAGCCTCTTCTCCAGTTTCCAGGGGTCTTGGGCGCTGCTGCGCAAGGACCTCAAACCCAAACCCTAAACCCTAAACTCTAAACTCCTTTTGCAAGGCAAACCCACGTACAAGCCTAGCCAGGCCCTCATTGCTGCCTGCACTAACACTGTATAGTATCGTCGAACACACTAGGAGGCCCCCAATAGACAGGCTGCACGCAAATAGAACTGAATATATAATGCAACTTCACATAGACTGTGCTACAAGCTTCGCCTCCACATGGCGTTTCCTGCGCGGGAGGTATATCAGAAGGTACAGGAAAGCAGGGGGGGGCAGTCTCTTCTTCCTGCCTGCTTACGCTCCTGCAGTATCCACCACTCAGCGGGCGTTTCCTTCACAGGGAAGCTGAGGCCCGTGCAAGGTGGGGGAGCCGATGCCATATGAATATATATGGTTATAGATTATTATTATATTGTCAACAAGTCCTCTAGAATAGCGGGAAAAACTAGCGGTAGAAAACACGGAAACTCTATCGCACGCATATTCTCATCTCCCCTGCAACCTACAAACCGGCT
>NW_013570262.1:27039-28469 GCF_000499745.2 Eimeria mitis | reverse complement strand
TCGCCCTCCTTCACGGGAAGGACTAGGAGTATTTCCACAAGTCGTGTGGTAGCGCCGTCAGCCAGAGCCGACAGCCGCTGCTCACGCTGCGATAGTCGGCTTCTCAGCCGAACTGTTACCCATCATACATAACCAGCTTCCACTCCAACCCTACCAAAGGTTTGACGCAAATGTCAGGCACTGTCGAGCGAACGCATACTGGAGCGCCAGAAAATCCTGACCAAATATACGCCAACGAAAAAGTGCGCCGCTGAGGCAAAACAAACTCCTACATCTTCTCAAACAGTAGCTCTGTGAATCTGAACGAATGCCCGCATACATCAACGCCTGGCATTTGACATCGCAAACGAACCCGCAGAGTCCCGAGGCAGGCTATTTTGCTAGTCAGGACGCACGTCCTGGGCACAACCGCATGCGAGCATAGCGGACGGACAGGCGTCGCTACGCGGCGGCTCTAAACGCGCGAACGCAAAGAGAAAAGCACTGCGATGCTCACGCATGCAGGTCTGCTAGCTGTCCACCGAATACTGCGTCTGCTCCTACTGACGGAGAAAACTGACTTCAATCAGGTCAGGCGACCCATACGAAAGTCTCATACCAACTGCACAAATATGCAGCTGGCTCCATGGAGCGCCTTTGTCGATTCAATTATTGTTCGAAGAGCGATGCGATTCGAAGATGTTTGACATGCAGGGGAAACATCCCGTACGCGCAGACCCCGGGTGTGCTTGCCAGCTCGCAGCTGTAGGTTGACTCCAACATAGTAACCAGAAGCAAACGGGAAGCAAATCCAGCATTTGCTTCCCGTTCGACTTTGCCTAATATGTTGGAGAGCGGCGACCACTTTGACGTGATATGCCGAACTAAAGCGAAACGTATTGACACGTTCATGAATTGGGCCAACTTTGCACGAAGCACTGGTTGCCCCTAACCAGCCCTGACGGTTCCGTCCTTTTTTGTCTTGCCTAATAACGAAAACATGAACTACAAAACCAGTGTTGTCTTTTTGAAACACCATGTGCACTTACCCATTTAGTGTTGGTCAAGCTGTCAGCCGCGGCATGCCCTTGCCCTGTTTCTGTCCTGCGCCTATCAATTAGCATCATACACTGCCGAGCTCGCCACCACTACTACCAAACGGTTGACTCAAATACCAGGCTCTGTCACACAAACGTACATTGCAGCGTCGAAGCACCCCACCCCACTAGATACCTAAGACGGGCACGGAAACGAGACAGCGAGCTGTTACTTCCCAACATACTGCAGCAATAATCTGGATGCCCACATATGGACCACGAGACCTGGCATGAAACAGCGGAAGCATGAACATTCCCAAAACTGCACCGAGCACAGATGGGTTTGCTTTTACGGGCTCACTTCCTGGTTAGTAAGGCGTGCGATCGCATCGCCGGAGAAGGCTTCACCGTAAC
>NW_013570262.1:25716-26939 GCF_000499745.2 Eimeria mitis | reverse complement strand
ACCTGCATAACACCGGAGGATCGCGCATGCAAGCCCGCCAAGGCTCCGCTAAATACTGCACATCAGCTTCCTCGCAGACGGAACTGATTCCGACCAGGACAAGCGCACGAAGCCCATGTCTAATATCAAACTGCAGAAACGTGCGGACGGCTGCATGAGGCATCTTTGTCGAATCGCTGCTTTTTCGAAGAGCAACAACACTCGAAAATGTTCAAGAGATACAGGGAACCTCCGGTGCGTGCAGATCAAGGGCCTTCTCCCGGTGTGACTCTGCGTGCCATCCTGGAGTGCCCTGAGCACTTCGCCGTGAGAAACCACAATGCAAGTGCAACGCATGAATGCGTCATTCACAAATTGCACTTTCAGACTATACGCCAGACTGCTCTCGCCAAACTAGATGTATCCGCTTGCGCCTGCAGTCTCGCTTTCTTTCATGCCGAATAGTACCTACACAGTGAGCTACGAGCGAAAAGGTTACTAGGGTAGGTGCCACAATTCTCACAGTTCATGCTCAACCGTGCATGGCCCATCCTCCGCCATTCCGGTTATCCGTAGAACTACCACCATACAAACCCCGGCGCCGTAAATACTACAAGACGTTTGACACAAATGCCGGACGCTGTCTCCCAAACGCGTATTGCAGCGGCATGGCACCTCTTTCCAGTACGTACCGAAAACGGTTACGGGGGCGTCAGGAACCATCTTCAGCTTTTCTTTACACTGTAGCTATAAGGCTGCGTGCATGCTTCGCGTATATACCTCCGTGCTTTTAATCAGAGAGCCTGGGTTGTCAACGAGCTCCTTCCCGCGCCAGGCAGAAACAAGTCCTCATCCGTCCCTACATCCTGTGAAACGCAGCGCAGGATCGCAATAGAAACACCGCCTCGCCACTCCGCATCAACAGGAGCCAGCATATAAGCATAACCGCACAATAACCGCGCCTTCACGTTAGCTAGTTCTCCGCCAAGTATTGCGTATGCAGCTGGCTGCATGCGGTTCCAACGAGAATCCCAAACGTTGAAGCCATACGGTATAAACACCCCGTGCGTGCAGGCTGATAGCTTACTTCCCCCCATTTCTACTCCGTACGTTGAATATCTATGAGCGCTGCAACGCAAGGTGCCGAATTCAAACAAGAATCGAGAATGCATTCATATACTGCACCTCCTCTGGACGTAAACCCGCTTGACGCTTCTCGCCGAACCAGGAAGATCCGTTTGCGG
>NW_013570262.1:23691-25614 GCF_000499745.2 Eimeria mitis | reverse complement strand
GGCTGCTGACAGCCCTTCGCTGCTCCCGGTCTCTGCACAGCAAATACCGCCCTGCATAGCTGGGTTCGCTTCCAGTAATATCGCGGCCCATGACGTGCGCATAAGCAAATATACGCCCATGCCTTTCATTAGACTGCTTGAAGCGTAAATGAATCCATGGCTGAGCCACACGAGAGTGCCTGTAACTGCATACATCCTGGGAAAAACAGCGCGAGAGTTCAACGATAAGGAAGGCTTCGCACAACCGTGGTCGTAGGTCATGACAGCGATGCCCACATACTGAAGTCCCGTAGGCCCCCGCCCAATATTGCATATACAAACGTATACGCTTGTCGGCAGAAGGAGCTGATTTTACACAGGGCAACGAAACACGAGCTAAATGCCAGCTGCAAGACTGTGCAGCTCACCGAATAGGGAGTCCTTGCCCAATCTCTTCGTTGGAAGACTAGCGCCTATCGAAAATATCCAGACGTACAGAAATAAACCCGAGCGTGCAGACCGTGCGCCTTCACTCCGTTTGCTGCGGCCTAGTGCGTTCGGCCATTGCGATCAAGTTTCTATGGGGTCCAGGACTAAAACGAATGTCTGTGGGACATTCATTAATTGCGACCACGCGCTTTCGTGTATACCTAAGACCAACTGAGGGTTGTAGAGCCATGAACATCTACACGGCTTGTCTTAACTCCCCTGTAGGCTGTGGCCCGGCCTACGCTTCTCCGTTTATCAGCAAAGCAAGTACCATCGTACATAACCCGATTTGTCGTCAAGACTACCAACTGTTCGACGCTAATGCCAGACTGTGTCACACGCGTGCATTCCGCAGCGCCGCATGACCCCGCCCCACAAACTATACCAAACTGAACCACACAAAAAGGCGCAACCGGCAAAGTCACACATTACAACTTCTTATATATGAACGCATCCACGCATGCATCAATGGAGTCCATAAAACAGCCTGAAACGTGTAGAAGCCACAAGCACTCCGAGCAAACGAATTTACTGCTAAGGGCATACTGCCTGTGCGAAACAGCCCTACAGCGAGACGCCAGGAAGCGCTTCGCCTCAACGCGGTTTTAGAGGCGAGCACACAAACAGCATAGCCCCACGACGCGCCCACATCTACAAAAAGAGGCACCGAGTCTTACGGAGCGTCCTAGTCGAGTCGTGCTTCGATGTAATACGGATGACGGTCGAAAAAGGTCAAGAAACGCGAAACATCTGGTGCGCGCAGAGCGACGGCTTGGCTCCCGCGTGTCTCTACCTATGTTGGAGCGACACGCACGCCTTTTCGAGAGCAGTCAGAGTCGAACGAAAAATTGTGAAATATTAATGGCTTGCAGTTCCTCCGAAACATAGGAGCTTGACGAGCCAGTCCAAATTTTCTGGTTTGAGAAGGTTGGAACCCAAGCACGTGCTGGTGTTGCGGGCTCTGCTGTCTTTTCTTGTTAGCTAATGCCTGCACAAGGAGCTACAAGTCAAGCGTTCTTCCGTGCAAGCGCCAGGATTAATTCCACAGTTCGTATTGCTTTTGCTCTCGGTCGCGGCCCCCCTTCGCTTTTCCGCTTTTCAGCAGAGGAACTAGATGCGCATATGCCTTCATGCCAGCACACGGCGTGAACGTAAGGAACTCCACCGCCGCATTCGGCAGATGGTTTTTTCACTAATGCGCATACTTTCTGATCGAGCCGGCGGGAATTTCCAGCGGCAAAAAGGACTCTGGCATATAACAGGCGTAGTCACGTGCACACAAGCTGCAGAGTCCAACCATGTTCAAACATGCAAGGAATCTATTGCACCGCTAAACCCCTGGTATAGTCCAGTCGTCACGGAAATTATTTCAACTTGGGCAAAACAACCAAGCGCAAGCCTGCTCCCAACTGCTAAACGATGCAGTCGGGTGCATGGGGCATCTTTGTTGCGTCG
>NW_013570262.1:20371-23591 GCF_000499745.2 Eimeria mitis | reverse complement strand
ACGAATATTAATCGAAAGTGCTCAAGACGTGGGGGCACAATCGAGAGGCTGCTTCCGTTTGCCTATGCCAACTATGGCCTACTATGCTGCCATGCTACAAATCGTTTGCCGCGGGATACCGAACTCGAACGAAATTCACTGACATATTCAGGATTTGCACCTATGTCCAACACAGGACTGCGTGGCGCCTTGTCAAACCATGAGCGCCCATTTGAGATGCGCAATCCGCTGTCGTGTGTGCTACCCAGTACCTGTACGATACCCGTTGGTCGCGGCGATAGCTCTCTGCCTCACTCCGCAGCTTCGACTGTCTGCATACCAACAGCCATCACGCATACAGACATTGGCCGTCAGCACTACCAAACAAATATTTGACACAAACGCCATACGTCTCGAAAACGCATATTGCAACACTGGACCCCCCAGTTCTAGTTGATACTGAAAAGGGGCACTGTTAAAGCATGAAACGAAATTCCCTTTCTCCTGTAACTATGCAGCTGCACGCATGGACATGTCCCCTGTCAGAGAGCCTCGAATGTGTAAGGAGCATAGCTGCACTGAGCAAATGAATTTCATTCTAAGAACATACTGCCTGTGCAGAAGGAGCGATCTCGACGCCAGAGAAGGCTTCGCCTAACCCCACGTCTGGACGCGCGTAGACAGACTGCACAACCTCACGATGCTCACATGTGCCAGTCCGCAAGCTCTCCGTTGAATGCTGCCTACAGTCCTGTGGGTAGACAAAGCAAATTTCTGCCGGCGCCCACAATCCGAAGCCTAATATCAACTGCAGGACAACGCGGCTGGTCGAACAAGGCGAGCTTCTCAAAACGATTGTTGTTGGTAGACCAACGAGACACCGAATGTTCCGGGCCGTAGGGAAAGCTTCAGGTGCGTGTAGGCTGAGGCCGTGAGACCGTTTGCTTCGGCCTACTATGTTCAAATGTTATGAACGATGTTTCGTGAGGTATCAATGTTGAGCAAAAATAATTTACTCATTTATACAGTTAGCTTACTTCGAATACACAACGCCTTGGGCCATCTCGCCAATTAAGGAATTGTTACACAGTGACCTAGGGGGCCGGCGTGGTTCCGCAAAACGCCATGGTTAACACCACAGTCCGTGTTAGTCGTGCTGTCTGCGCCGCCCCGCTGTCTGAGATTTACCAGCACGACAACCACCACCTTACGCGGCTCGATTCGCCACCAATGCTATCAAACATATGACGAATGTCAGATTCTGCCTCACAAAAACATATCGCCTCCTCTCACAGCTGTCCCTTAAACCTGCACTCACGCACACAGTTATCAATGCCTGCCATCAGACAGCCTGACACGTAAGCTAACCCAGAGATGTCACCGAAAATATGTGTTTATTTCTAAGCACATACCTTCTGGGCAAAACAGCGAGAGATCACATAGTCAGATAAGGCATCGCCACACCGTGGCCGTAGACACGCGCACAGAAACCACAGAACCCCACGACTCACGCACACGCGAAGGCCAAATAGCACTCATCTTAATGCTGCGTACACTCCTATTTGCAGACAAGGCTATCCTAAGACCACGCCAAGAGAAACAAGTACACGCTTAGAACCAGCTGCACAAGGATGCTCTTGACTGCATGGAGCCTCCTCGTTGCATCATTCACTTTCGAAAGGTCATGTGGATTCGAACTCGTTCAAGACGTAGGACAAACATTCAAGTATATATAAAGAAGACGAAGACAAATATAATAAAGACAAATATAAATATAATAAGGCGCCAGCATGAGAACGTGTTTCCTCTTTGCCTCTACCTACGGCAGTTGAGCGTATTGGAGGCTCTGCCTCGATTTCTCGAAATCGAACAAAACTCGGCGGCATATTCCTGAATCGAACCTACGCCGTGCAGAAAACAGCTTGGCCAACCTTGCCAAGGGAGAAGCATCCGTCTGCACTGTTGGTTCCACTTTCTTTTCTGCTAGCCAATACCGGCACAATGAGCTACGGGTCCCGCGCGCTTCCCGCTGAGCACCATGAGCATTTATACAGCCTAAGTCTGTCGCGCCGTCAGCTGTGGCACGCGCTTCGCTATTCCGGTTATCGACAGAACAACAACAATCATTCGAAACCAGCATATCCTCAAATAGTGCCAAATGTGTGACGCAAATGTCAAACGCTGTCTTACAAGCGCAGATTGCAGCACGCACCTGCCAAGCAGATGGCAGCGACAAACGCAGTTAAAAGGAAATGAACTTCAACTGCATACCTCACTGTTGCCCCACAAATCTGCGCGCGTGCACAGACACATCCAGGCTTGCCATCAGATAGCCTGGAGCGCAAACGAACATTGCGCCGCCCCGAACAATTTTCTTATTTTTATGGGCATACTGCCTGTGCAAACCAACGCGCGTTAGCAAAGCCAGACAATGTTTCGCCCCACCACCTCCGCAGACCCGCCCGCACAAATTGCATAACCGCATGATGGCAACGTATACAGATCCTCTAGATGCTCGTCAGATACTTCGTATACGTTTGCCGGCCGACGGAGTTGAGTTCAGTCAGGGAAGGTGAAGCCAGCGCACACTTTATGCCGATTGCAACAACATGCAGTTCGCTACAGGGGGACCCCTTGCCAAATCGATCAATGCTCAAAGTCCAACAAACGTCGAGAGCGTTATAGCCTTCCGGGAAGCAGCTTGCGCGTTCAGACCGAACGGCAGAACTGCTTCTGCCTACAGTGCTGCAGTGCTAAAAACGCTTTGCCCAGAGGTGCAGAGCTAGAACAAAAACTATTGGGGCGTTCACCTTGCTTGGGCCTACTCAGTATCAAGACGGTGAGCAACGGGTCTGGCGTTCTTTTTCGTCAAGCGCTATTGGTTTTTACGTAATTCGTGTTGGTCGCGCCGTCAACCGCAGCGCGCCACTCTCCAATCGTGCTATACGCAGAACAACTACCATCATCCACGACAGGGCCTGCCTCCACAATATTAAGCGTTTGATGCAAATCGCTGCGACGACACTTCTGCCTCGTACCAGCTCTGGGTCTACTTATATACAATATCAGAATTTTACTGGGACCATTTGTACTGTCAGACTCCCTCGCAAACCCATATCGCAGCCTTGAAGAACCTCGCCCGCATTATAACAGGAGAGGGCATGCCTACAGCAAAATCGATTCGCACGTATTCTTACGTTGAAACTACGTGAATCTGCACGCTTGCGCATCTGCATGCAGA
>NW_013570262.1:17158-20218 GCF_000499745.2 Eimeria mitis | reverse complement strand
GATGTTTTACATACATGCGTGTTTCGATGAGAAAGTTTGTATGCCCTCGTATCCACACAACGATTTACAGGTGGCGGTAGCAGATGTCGCTCTTCTGCGCATGAGGCCTGCTCACAACCTGACGCCAGCAGCATATGGGTGAGCCAGAGCTTCACAATCTCAACTTTACTATGCTGCGACGCGGTTCCTGTAACTTTCATTGCTAATCTGTGCACACCAGCTAGGCGCCGCATATCCCGGCCTGGCCTCGCCTCGCCAGTGTCAACGAGCTCCCCCGAGCTCCCCTGATACTGCAGCTGCCCCTTGGCTCCAGCGACACAAAGCCCACAGTAAAATATAGCTTGTCTACCGTCACGTCGCAGCACTGACTCAAGAGTATATCTGGTTCATGACGTTGATATATCGACGCGCGATCGACTTATGTCCAACAACCCACAGACATTCAGCGGCTAAAGCCCCATGCAGCAACCCTGCACCAAATTCGCGCGATTGATGCTTTAATGCGAATGTTTCAATCCCGTTCTAGCTGGTGATTAGTGACTCTCCTTCAACGCTTTACATCACTCTCGATAACGGGTGTGCACGCGCACTTCCTAGACGCCGAAGAAATGGCACAAAGCATGCCAAATGCTTCCCCAACTCTTGTTGTTGCTGTTCTACAGGACGTCGTTCAGGAACATTTCAGAGCCATACAGCAAATTGGGAAACCTGGTGACTGTTTCCTGCTCTAGCCAGCCGGACTCCATTGCGCATATTCAGTGGCTACTAAGGCTACGCATACTGCTGCATACTCAGCTGGACTTCAATCAGTGCTCTGCGACGATGGGCGTTGTACTTAAGTAAAAGCGCCCGCTGTGCAATGCAGCTGGTTTACGGCCACATCGCTGTACTGGCGGAAAGGTGCTTCGACGGAGGACGTTGTGCTCAAACGTGCCCGCAGTGCAATGCACCTGGTTTACGGCCGCATCATTGTACTGACGCAAGACTGTTCCTGGTTTAACTTGCCGATATATCGACGCGCAATTGAGTGGCAACCAAAAACTACATCCGTCAGCGGTTTTAGCCCCCTGCAGCAACCCTGAGAGAGTTTAGGCCTAGTGATGCCTCCACGCTTATGCACCTGTCTTGTTCTAGCAAGTAATGGGTGAATGGCCTGGCAGTCCACATCGCTCCTGACAACGTGCGTGCACGCGCACTTCCTAAAAGCCACATAAGTCTTTCGATGCAAATCATATGCCTTGCTAACCCCAGTTGTTTTTCAGGCATAGGGCGCGTTGTTCCGGAGCCTTTCAGCGCCAAGCGACAAGCCGGAAAACCTGGCGAAGGTTCCAGCAGTCGCCATCCGCAGATTACCGTGCACACCTTAGCCTCAGCCTGGACTTGACTGCCAGCACGAAAGCTTCACAAGCATCACTACGTTCCGCAGTGCCAGCATCAGTGCACTTGCCTTTAGCCGACAGCTGCGGAATTTCAAGATATCTTTGCTAAAAAGAAAGCGCACTAGCTTTTGATACTGTAAAGTGCTCTTAAGGAAGTGGGGGAACCATATTCGACTCCTACAAGCTGCTCCTGTATCCCCAAAACGTTCTAGCCCAAGTCATGTTGATATTTACAGCAAATAACCATGCGGTTGTTGCTGTCACCAGGAGAGCATGATTGACGTAGGTACTCGGTGCATCCAAGTGTCCACCAACATTCACAAGCGTGAACACACTGGTAGGGGAAGTTTAAGCCCCTTCGTGCCGGCCCCTACTCTACAAATAGCGTAGGCAAATTTCTCTAATACACGCCAGAAGACGGTCTGATACACTGATGCTCATCGTATCTGTTCCTAGGCGTCTAAATCGTTTAGCTATCCCCGGCAAGCCGATGACCAGGCACGGTTTCCTCTCTCTTCAGTATGCCTCGTAGAATTCAAGGTATGGTGTCTGATGATTTTCGAATGCAGCAGCAGGTGATGCCAGCAGCATACCAGAGCAGCCCATAGCATCGACAAAAGCAAAACCAGTCTGTAAGCCACCCACACTTCATAACGCACTTCAAGTGAATTCATTCCCCAGGTAGTTTCTGCGCGTGCAGTAAGAGCGGTAAAGAGCACGTTTGGCCAAATGGGAAAAGTACAGGTCCTCTGCTCAATCAAGACAAACTGCATATCATTCCATTGCTGCCAATGCACGAGGAAGCTCGCTCGTTGGCAATCCGTTTGCGGTCATTCTCTCCGCTACGCTCCGTGATGGCAGAAGTGGAATGATAGCGTTGCTACAACGTTGCATATCCAGCGGGGATACAATGCTGCTCAACAGTAGGCTTTATCAAGGCCCTAAGTATTTTAACTTGTACGGATCTTCAATCCCCTTGCTACTCAACGGATGAAACAACCACACTCTTTTCGTGGTTACGTACGCGGGCCCACTTTGCATCGCTGCCATGATGCTATGCGCTGGTACTTGCATGCTCTAATCTGCTGTTCGGATAGTTTCCGACACAAACATCCGCCAACAGCATTTCCCACCAACTCAACCGTGTTTTTGTTGAGCAGCTAAACGTGGCTAATGCACACGCCAACGCAACCAGAATAGTCTGTTTCCACTAGATTCGTACTTTCTGGGCAAACCGCCACGCGATAGCATACGCCGGAAAAGGTTTCGCCTCATCGGAGCAACCGAAGGGCAGACAAACTGAATAACCCCACAATGCTCACACATGAAACTCCGTTAATTTGCTGCCAAACAGTAAGAACACCTCTTTCACCAAAAACGACACTCCTACCTAAGAACAAAGATGATATCGCCAGCACAGGCAAACGGAACAGAAGCCACATGCCAACCGCAGAGGAAGAGAATTTCCGCTGATGTCTGCATACGATGTTGCAGTGCTATAAACACTTTTCCGTCAAGTGCAGAGATCGGGTGAGACTCAGTGACGCACTCATGAATTGCGGCACCTCCAAACACAAAACAGGCGGGCTGGCAATCACTGCAGGCGCACATCCGAAGCAAATCACCATGTAGTCGCTACTTCTTCCTACCACGTTTTGTGTTGCATATATGCTGCCTCCCC
>NW_013570262.1:16836-17074 GCF_000499745.2 Eimeria mitis | reverse complement strand
GGCGGAAGGACACTGCCCAACATCAAGACGGCCACACATGCATGTCCGCAGCTCCTCGCCAAATATTGTGGATATTGCTACCGGAAAGCCCAGCCGATATTGCCGATGGTAAGCGCGCCCAGCGCATGCTGCATTACTGTTGGATACCGGTGCAATTGGTTGCATCGAGGGGCCCTTCTCGAATCACTGCTTTTTGGAAGCCTAACGACTGTTGAACATGTTCACGACGTACCGGAAG
>NW_013570262.1:16267-16736 GCF_000499745.2 Eimeria mitis | reverse complement strand
CACTTGTTTTCATTGCATCTACATTAATCTGCGAGCTTTCACAGATCTATGAGTAAATCCTCGCATACAATCTAAATTGTGACGGGCCCCCTAACTGCGTCAAGCTAATGAGTTTGCTTCGAAGCGCTAGCATGCGGGACAAAACAGCACGATGCAAGAGTAGGCTGCAACACACCGTCGCCTTCAAGTAAACGCACACAAAGTGCATAATCCCCAGCTGCTCACGAACGCAGAGCTGTTCGCTCTCCGCCACACACCGCGTCTAGTATCGGCCAGACAGGACTGACGCCGACTCGGTCAGACGGATCGAGTGGAAGTCTAGTACAAACTGCGGAAAGATGTAACTCACTGCATGCGGCACGCTTGCCGAATCGCTCCGTCTCGGGAGACCAACAATATTTCAAGATGTTCAGGGCGCACAGGAAATAAAACGCGCAAGCGAACCGCGGAGCAGCTTCTCGCTGGCTTA
>NW_013570262.1:15157-16167 GCF_000499745.2 Eimeria mitis | reverse complement strand
CCGTCTCGGGAGACCAACAATATTTCAAGATGTTCAGGGCGCACAGGAAATAAAACGCGCAAGCGAACCGAGGAGCAGCTTCTCGCTGGCTTATGGCTACTATATTGGAGCGCTATCAACACTTTGCCGTGAGGTGCCGAACTCGAACTAAACCCAGAAACACACTCATGGCTTGCACCTATTCCGAACCTGAATTGGCTTGATTAGTCTTGTTCAACCAGGAACGCTTGCCTAAACTACCCGTTCCGCCTTGCTTTGCCCTGCTCAGTACTAGCACAGTGAGCTACGGGCTTCGGTGTCTTCCGTGGAAACGCCGAGAGAATATACACAATTCCTGCTGGTCGCGCCGTCCATCGCGGTAGGCCCTTAGCTACGCCTGTTATCCTCACTCTACTGAGACAATTTTCGATGGCAGATGCCGTCTCGGAAACGCGGATTGCAACACCGCGACCCACCGCATCAGTATATATCAATGAATAAGGGCCTCGCCAAAGAAAACTGATCGTTCACGCCTTCTCACGCTGCAACCCCATACGTTTGCAGGCATGCACGTATACATCCATGTCTGCCATCAGAAAATCTCAGACGCAAACGAATCAAGAAGCGCCCCGTACAGATCAGATTTCGTCGAAGGGCGTACTCTCTGTGAAAACGAGCGTTCTATCGCAACAGCAGATTAGGCGACCCTTGAATGTGCCATATAGTAAACATACGCGAACAAAATCCACACCCACCGATGTTAAGACATGCATGTTCCCTACATGCCCGCCAGCTGATGTGTATCCTTTGTCGGCGAACAAAGCTTAGTTCAGACACCTAGCGCGAAGAAAGCGCAGGCGTAATGCCAACTGTAAGACGGACCACCGCACTGCATGAAATAACCGTGTCGTCTCCGTGTCTTTACGAAAACCAACTATAATAGAACACATTCAAGAAACAAAAGGGCACCCCGCCCATGCAGACCGATGGCTCTTTTTCCGGCCGATGGCTTGCTTTCCGTTTATTTCCGC
>NW_013570262.1:14919-15057 GCF_000499745.2 Eimeria mitis | reverse complement strand
ATGAAATAACCGTGTCGTCTCCGTGTCTTTACGAAAACCAACTATAATAGAACACATTCAAGAAACAAAAAGGCACCCCGCCCATGCAGATCGATGACTCTTTTTCCGGCCGATGGCTTGCTTTCCGTTTATTTCCAT
>NW_013570262.1:14126-14873 GCF_000499745.2 Eimeria mitis | reverse complement strand
CGAAGCTCAGTGGCGCTTTCATGAGTTGTGCCTACTCCAAACACAAAACAGCTTGACTGATCTAGCCAAAGCAGGAGCAACCGCCTATGCGGTGGGTTCTGCTGTCTCGCGCGTTAGCCAATACATACACATAAGCTACGGGGTAAGCTTTCTTTCGAGCACACGCCATGATTATTTACACAATTTCTGTTGGCCGCGGCGTCGGCCGCGAACGCCATTTCTCATTCCGGTTATACCCCAAGGAACTACCATCATTCATACCCGGGATGGTAATCATTACTGCCGCAGATTCGAACCAATTCAGTAGGTAATCGCCGCTGCCCCCACCGACGTTTAGCGCTGCATGTCTAGGGCTCAATATTTTATTTGAACCGCTTGTAATATACCATCCCGTCTCGCGAGTGCAGCTAAGGCTTCTCAGACTGCCACACCATATATCTGTGGGCAAGCGCGCATACATCCATACGTACTGGGACCGCCAGTGTACACTACAACAAATATTAGGTATTCACGACGCGCCCACTAGCTGAATTCCAGCAGGAATCTGCCGGCTAAGAAGCCACACGCGCAACCGCGTGCGCTTGCAAGCTGGCCAATCCGCAGCGTTCGCAAACTCTGCCAACACTCCCTGCTTACTGACTGCACACAGCACCGAACAGCCACAACGAGAACACATCTGTCCTCAGCGTCCTTTCTGGGCAAGCTAGATTCTCAGTGGTGCAACATCTCATGCCAATATCTCATGCT
>NW_013570262.1:13120-14026 GCF_000499745.2 Eimeria mitis | reverse complement strand
TCAGGTGCAGAGACCGAACGAAGCTCAGTGGCGCTTTCATGAGTTGTGCCTACTCCAAACACAAAACAGCATCCAAAGCAGAAGCAACCGCCTATGCGGTGGGTTCTTCTGTCTCGTGCTTTAGCCAATACATACACATAAGCTACGGGGTAAGCTTTCTTTCGAGCACACGCCATGACTATTTACACAATTTCTGTTGGCCGCAGCGTCGGCCGCGAACGCCATTTCTCATTCCGGTTATACCCCAAGGAACTACCATCATTCATAGCCGGGATGGTAATCATTACTGCCGCGGATTCGAACTAATTCAGTAGGTAATCGCCGCTGCCCCCACCGACGTTTAGCGCTGCATGTCTAGGCCTCAATATTTTACTCGAATCGTTTGTGATATTAGACTCCATCTCGCACACGGCTATTAGAACGCCGCAGTTTTCCCGACTAGTAGACACCAATGGAAAGCAGTGCCCTACGGTAAGGCATTCATCTAGGCCTTTGCAGACGTTAACTACGAAATATGCAACCAGGCGCATATACATCCATGCCGGCGAGCAGACAACCTGGAACGGAAACGAACATATTACCGCATCGAAAACATGAGCTGCCATCTAAGTGCGTACTTCCTGTGCAAACAAACTCGCGGTCGAAAGATCAGAAAATGCTTCGCGCATCCAAGCTCCCTAACCTACGATGCTTACAGATGCAGGTACGCTAGCTCTCCGCCAAATACTGCGTATTCTCCTACCTGCAAACGGAGGTGCTTTCAGTCGGCGAACCCGAATCAACTACATGATCAGTAACAACTACAAGAAGATGGAGCTCATTGCATAGAGAACTCGGGTCTGTTTGCTTCCTTTTGAGAAACTACCGATCGTATAAAATGTTGAAGACGTACGGGAAACGCCCAAT
>NW_013570262.1:12364-13065 GCF_000499745.2 Eimeria mitis | reverse complement strand
GGAGTGCCATAGACAGTTTGGCGTGAGATGCTGTGCACGAACCCAAAAATGCGGCATTCATGAGCTAGACCTAGTCGTGGAGCAGAAACCAACATGACCAGCCTAGCTAATCCAGAAGAATCCTCATGGGCTGCAGACTCTGCTCCCCTTTATGCTATCCAATACATACATAATGATCTTCTCGTTGTTGTTTCCTTTGTACGCGAGTCGCGATTCTTTACGAGATTCGCGTTGATCGCACCCCCGAACTCGATTGGCTCTGCGCAAAACCAACTACTGCCATACATAGCCGGGTTAGTAATCACTGCAGGTGCACGTTCGAAGCAAATCAACATGTAGTCGCTACGTCTTCCTACCACGTTTTGTGTTGCATATATGCTGCTTCGCCATGTCACTGGAATCATTCGTAATCTCATATGCCGTCTTGGAAACCCACACCAAAACGCCCCAACACTCCGCCAGAGTTGATACCAATGGATAAGAGCGCCGCTTAAGGAAACCGAGCTCCTACGCCTTCTCACATTGCAAATCAAAAGCGCCACAGGCAACCGCATATACATCCATGCCTGCCATCAGACGGCCCGGAACATAATGGAGTACGTAACCGCGCCGAACAGCTGCAGTTGCTCCTGTGTGCATACTTTCTGACAAAATCGGCGAGAGGTTGCACCATCAAAAATTTCTTGTCGCACCGTCGCCGC
>NW_013570262.1:11886-12264 GCF_000499745.2 Eimeria mitis | reverse complement strand
CCATGCCTGCCATCAGACGGCTCGGAACATAATGGAGTGCGTAACCGCGCCGAACAGCTGCAGTTGCTCCATGTGCATGTGCATACTTGCTGACAACATCGGCGAGAGGCCGCACCATCAAAAACTTCTTGCCGCACCGTCCCCGTAAAGGAAACGGGCGGAAGGACACTGCCCAACATCAAGACGGCCACACATGCATGTCCGCAGCTCCTCGCCAAATATTGTGTATATTGCTACCGGAAAGCCCAGCCGATATCGCCGATGGTAAGCGCGCCCAGCGCATGCTGCATTACTGTTGGATACCGGTGCAATTGGCTGCATCGAGGGGCCCTTCTCGAATCACTGCTTTTTGGGAGCCTAACGACTGTTGAACATGTT
>NW_013570262.1:11689-11786 GCF_000499745.2 Eimeria mitis | reverse complement strand
ATCTCGTCAAGAACCAGAAATCCTGCGTGCACCACGGATGCCGCATTTTTCTGTGCTACCCAATACCTGCACAACAATCTACGGGTCCCCCCTTTTT
>NW_013570262.1:11276-11589 GCF_000499745.2 Eimeria mitis | reverse complement strand
CTGCGTGCAGACCAAGGGCCTGCCTCCCGTGCGCCTCTGCTTACTGTGTTGAAATGCTGCGAGCATTCTGTGGGGAGGCCCCAACCACAAAAAAAACCCAGCGACGCACTCATATCACGTACTCCGTAGGAAAACTGCTTGACTAATCTCGTCAAGAACCAGAAATCCTGCGTGCACTACAGATGCCGCATTTTTCTGTGCTACCCAATACCTGCACAGTAATCTACGGGTCCCGCTTTTTCCGGCCTGGCGCCCTGCGTGTTTACACAAAACATGTTCGTTGCGGCGTCGGCTAGGCCCGTCTTGCGGTACT
>NW_013570262.1:10244-11149 GCF_000499745.2 Eimeria mitis | reverse complement strand
GTCAAGCTAATGAGTTTGCTTAGAAGCGCTAGCATGCGGGACAAAACAGCACGATGCAAGAGTAGGCTGCGACACACCGTCACCTTCAAGTAAACGCACACAAAGTGCATAATCCCCAGCTGCTCACGAATGCAGAGCCGTTCGCACTCCGCCACACACCGCGTCTACTATCGGCCAGACAGAACTGACGCCGACTTGGTCAGACAGATCGAGTGGAAGTCTAGTACAAACTGCGGAAAGATGTAACTCACTGCATGCGGCACGCTTGCCGAATATCTCCGTCTCCGGAGACCAAAAATATTCCAAGATGTTCAGGGCGCACAGGAAATAAAACGCGCAAGCGAACCGCTGAGCAGCTTCTCGCTTGCTTCTGGCTACTATGTTGGAGCGCTATCAACACTTTGCCGTGAGGTGCCGAACTCGAACTAAACCCAGAAACACACTCATGGCTCGTACCTATTCCGAACCTGAATTAGCTTGATTAGTCTTGCTCAACCAGGAACACTTGCCTAAACTACCCGTCCCGCCTTGCTTTGGCCTGCTCAGTACTAGCACAGTGAGCTATGGGCTTCGCTGTCTTCCGTGGAAACGCCGAGAGAATGTACACAATCCCTGCTGGTCGTGCCGTCCATCGCGGTAGGCCCTTAGCTACGCCTGTTAGCCTCACTCTACTGAGACAATTTTCGATGGCAGATGCCGTCTCGGAAACGCGGATTGCAACACCGCGACCCACCGCATCAGTATATATCAATGAATCAGGGCCCCGCTAAAGCAAACTGATCGTTCACGCCTTCTCACGCTGCAACCCCATACGTTTGCCGGCATGTACATATACATCCATGTCTGCCATCAGAAAATCTCAGACGCAAACGAATCAAGAAGCGCCCCGTACAGATCAGGTTTCG
>NW_013570262.1:7713-9963 GCF_000499745.2 Eimeria mitis | reverse complement strand
CCCCGTCCATGCAGACCGATGGCTTGCGTTCCGACCGATGGATTGCTTTCCGTTTATCCCCGCATACTACTCTGGAATGATATAAACGCTTTGCCGTTAGGTTCAGAGACCGAACGAAGCTCAGTGGCGCTTTCATGGGTTGTGCCTACTCCAAACACAAAACAGCTTCGAAGGCAGAAGCACGCGCCTATGCGGTGGGTTCTGCTGTATCGTGTGTTACCCAATACATACACATAAGCTATGCGATAAGCTTTCTTTCGAGCACACGCCATGATTATTTACACAATTCCTGTTGGCCGCGGCGTCGGCCGCGAACACCATTTCTCATACCGGTTATACCCCAAGGAACTACCATCATTCATAGCCGGGATGGTAATCATTACTGCCGCAGATTCGAACTAATTTAGTAGGTAATTGTTGCTTCCCCCCACCGACGTTTAGCGCTGCATGTCTAGGGCTCAATATTGTACTCAAGGGGTTGTGATATTAGACTCCATCTCGCACACGGAGATTAGAACGCCGCAGTTTCCCCGACCGGAAGACACTAATGGAAAGTAGTGCCCTACGGTAAGGCATTTATCTAGGCCTTTGCAGACGGTAATTATGAAATATGCAAACATGCGCATATACATCCATACCAGCCAGCAGACAACCTGGAACGAAAACAAACATATTACCGCCACGAAAACATGAGCTGCCTCCAAAGTGCATACTTTCTGTGCAAACGAACTCGCGATCGAAATGTCAGAAAATGCTTCGCGCATCCAAGCTCCATAACCCACGATGCTTACAGTTGCAGGAACGCTAGCTCTCAGCCAAATACTGCGTATTCTCCTACCTGCAAACGGTGCTGCTTTCAGTTGGCGAACCCGAAACAACCACGTGCTGAGTAACAACCGCAAGAATATGCAGCTCATTGCATACAGAACGAGGGTCTGTTTGCTTCCTTTTGAGAGCCTAACGATTGTCCAAAATTCTGAAGACGCACGGGAAACGCCCCATGCGTGCAGGCAAACAGTCTGCTTCGCGAATTTTCAGCCTCGTATGTTGGAGTGCCATAGACAGTTTGGTGTGAGATGCTGAGCGCGAACCGAAAAATGCGGCATTCATGAGCTAGACCTAGTCGGAGCAGAAACCAACATGAGCGCCTAGCTAATCCAGAAGACTCCTCATGGGCTGCAGATTCTGCTTCCTTCTATGCTATCCAATACATACATGACGAGCTTCTCCTTGTCGTTTCCTTTGTACGCTAGTCGCGTTTCTCTAAACGAGTCGTGCTGATCGCACCCCGGAACTCGATTGGCTATGCGCAAAACCAACTCCTGTCATAGATAACCGGGTTGGGAATCACTGCAGGCGCAAGTTCGAGGCAAATCACCATGCAGTCGCTACTTCTTCCTACCACGTTTTGTGTTGCATATATGCTGCCTCCGCATGTCACTGGAATCATTCGTAATCTCATATGCCGTCCTGGAAACCCATACCAAAACGCCCCAACACCCCGCCCGAGTTGATACCAATGGACAAGAGCGCCGCTTAAGGAAACCGAGCTGCTACACCTTCCCACGTTGCAAATCAAAAGCGCCACAGGCAACCGCATATACATCCATGCCTGCCATCAAACGGCCCGGACCATAATGGAGTACGTAACCGCGCCGAACGGCTGCAGCTGCTACTATGTGCATACTCTCTGACAAAATCGGCGCGAAGTCGCACCATCACAAACGTTTTGCCGCACCGTCGCCGTAAAGCAAACGGGCGGAAGGACACTGCCCAACATCAAGACGGCCACACATGCATGTCCGCAGCTCCTCGCCAAATATTGTGCATATTCCTACCGGCAAGCCAAGCCGATTTCACCCACGGTAAGCGCGCCAAGCGCGTGCTCCATTCCAGTTGGATAACGGTGCAATTGGATGCATGGAGGGACCCTTCTCGAATCGCTGCTTTTTGGAAGCCTAACGACAGTTGAACGTGTTCACGACGTACCGGAAAATATCCCCTACGTGCAGACCAAGGGCCTGCCTCCCGTGCGCCTCTGCTTACTGTGTTGAAATGCTGCGAGCATTCTGAGGGGAGGCCCCAACCACAAACTTAAACCAGCGACGCACTCATATCACGTACTCCGTAGAAAAACTGCTTGACTAATCTCGTCAAGAACCAGAAATCCTGCGTGCACTACGGATGCCGCATTTTTCTGTGCTACCCAATACCTGCACAGTAATCTACGGGTCCCGCTTTTTTCGGCCG
>NW_013570262.1:6458-7535 GCF_000499745.2 Eimeria mitis | reverse complement strand
AACGGCGAAACAGTTAGCCCCACCAGATATCAACGACACGCGCAGCTGAAGCAAAATCAGCTACACTTGTGTTCATTGCATCTACATTAATCTGCAAGCTTTCACAAATCTATGAGTAAATCCTCGCGTACAAGCTGAATTGTGACGGCCCCCACAACTGCGTCAAGCTAATGAGTTTGGTTCGAAGCGCTAGCATGCGGGCCAAAACAGCACGATGCAAGAGTAGGCTGCAGCACACCTTTGCCTTCAAGTAAACGCACACAAATTGCATAATCCCTAGATGCTCACGAATGCAGAGCCGTTCGCTCTCCGCCACATATCGCGTCTAATATCAGCAGACAGAACTGACGCCAACTTGGTCAGATGAACCGAGTGGAATTCATGCTTGCCGCATGCAGTGAGCTGCGGAACGATGCAGTTCACTGCATGTGGCACTCTTGCCGAATCACTCCGTCTCGGGAGACCAACAATATTCCAAGATGTTTAAGGCGCACAGGAAACATAACACGCAAGCGAACCGCGGAGCAGCTTCTCGTTTGCTTCTGGCTACTATGTTGGAGCGCTATCAACACTTTGCCGTGAGATGCCGAACTCGAACTAAACCCAGAGACACACTCATGGGTCGTACCTATTCCGAACCCGAATTAACTTGATTGATCTTGCTCAACCAGGAACACTTGCCTAAACTACCCTTTCCGCCTTGCTTTGTCCTGCTCAGTACTAGCACAGTGAGTTACGGGTTTCGCTGCCTTCCGCGCAAACGCTCAGAGAATGTAGACAATCCCTGCTTGTCGCGCCGTCGATCGCGGTAGGCCCCTAGCTACGCCTATTAGCCTTATTTTACTCAGATCATTTTCTATGGCAGATGCCGTCTCGCCGACGCCGATTGCAACACCGCGACCCACCGCATCAGTATACATCAATGAATAAGGGCTTCGCTTAAGCAAACCGATCGTTCACGCCTTCTCACACTGCAACCCTATACGTTTGCAGGCTTGCACGTACACATCCATGCCTGCCATTAGAAAACCACGGACGCAAACGAATCAAGAAGCACCCCGCGCAGATCTGGCTTCA
>NW_013570262.1:5009-6171 GCF_000499745.2 Eimeria mitis | reverse complement strand
CCCCGTCCATGCAGACCGATGGCTTGCGTTCCGACCGATGGATTGCTTTCCGTTTATCCCCGCATACTACGCTGGAATGATATAAACACTTTGCCGTTAGGTTCAGAGACCGAACGAAGCTCAGTTGCGCTTTCATGGGTTGTGCCTACTCCAAACACAAAACAGCTTCGAAGGCAGAAGCACGCGCCTATGCGGTGGGTTCTGCTGTATCGTGTGTTACCCAATACATACACATAAGCCATGCGATAAGCTTTCTTTCGAGCACACGCCACGATTATTTACACAATTCCTGTTGGCCGCGGCGTCGGCTGTGAAAGCTATTTCTCATTCCGGTGATACCCCAAGGAACTACCGTCATTCATAGCCGGGATGGTAATCATTACTGCCGCAGATTCGAGCTAATTCAGTAGGTAATCACTGCTGCCCCCACCGACGTTTAGCGCTGCATGCCTAGGCCTCAATGTTGTACTCGAATCGCTTATAATATATTATGCCGCCTCACGACTGCTGCTAGGGCTTCTCAGACTGCAACACCATATATCTGTGATCAAGCGCGCATACATCCACACGTACTGGGACTGGCCGTGTACAATACAACAAATATTGGGTATTCACGACGCGTCCACTAGCTGAACTCCAGCAGGAATCTGCCGGCTAAGGAACCACACACGCAACCACGTGCGCTTGCAAGCTGGCCAATCCACAGCGTTCACAACTTCTGACAACACTCCCTGCTTACTGACTGTACACAGCACCGAACAGTCACGACGAGAATGCATCTGTCCTCAGCGTCCTTTCTGGGCAAGCTAGATTCTTAGTGGTGCAATATCTCATGCCAACACCTCATGCGTTACATAGAATTCTAAGAGCATGCTCCGCAAGCATCGCTTACAGCTTTCCGTGCCCAACTCGGCACGTGCTGACGCTAAAGTATAAGCACAAATACTCATGCACAAAGGCGACGATCAATACTGCTAGCCAAGCGATGCGATACGTCAAGACTAGCCACACCGTCCAAAAGCCAAGGGCCAAAGCTTGCTGGTGACACTGCCGGGGCTACACAAGTACGTTGCAACCCACGGTCTGTGGCCACCCACGCAACCGGTTTGCTTATGTTTTTTTGCAACGTAAACGCACACAAACTGCATAATCCCTAGATGCC
>NW_013570262.1:4420-4798 GCF_000499745.2 Eimeria mitis | reverse complement strand
ATAACGCGCAAGCGGACCGCGGAGCAGCTTCTCGCTTGCTCCTGGTTACTATGTTGGAGCGCTATCAACAATTTGCCGTGAGATACCGAACGCGAACTAAACCCAGAGACACATGCGTGAATCGCACCTATTGGGAACGCGAATTAACTTGGTTGGCCTTGCTCAACTAGGAACACTTGCCTAAACTACCCGTTCCGCCTTGCTTTGTCCTGCTCAGTACTAGCGCAGTGAGCTACGGGTATCGCTGTCTTCCGTGCAAACGCCTTTAGAATGTACGCAATTCCTGTTGGTCATGCCGTCGGCGTTGATACGCCCTTCGTTATTCCTACCGTCACTCACGTCTTTTAGTGTCGGGTTCTGCCTCACAACGGCATATCC
>NW_013570262.1:3886-4209 GCF_000499745.2 Eimeria mitis | reverse complement strand
AGACGCAGACGAAGGCATTGCCGCGCCGAGCAATGTGGCGTATGGCGCACTCCCTGCCCACGGCATCTCGGCATCACAATGCCGGTGAAGGCTTCGCCAAATGGGGGCTGCAGACGCGCGTACGCAAGCTGCTCGAACTCTTGATAGCTACGCGTCGGGACGACAAACTCTCCGCAGAAGCAGAAATCGGCGCGCTGGCGATGTGCACTTTGAGAACTATTTTCTCAAGAAATACTGCCGCCAGGTGAGTTTATTTCAATGACGCTGGAAAAGGGAGAAACGGCAAGCTGAATATCTGGTGCAAGTTCACAGAATACAAGGGG
>NW_013570262.1:3534-3733 GCF_000499745.2 Eimeria mitis | reverse complement strand
TTTATACGGCGCGCATCCGGAGGTTCTGAACAACTGAAATCCGAGTCTATTTACGCTTGTGCGACGGACGGTGTTGCCTCTGTCTGACGCTACCTGCTCAACACTCGTCCCGCTATCGGAAAATCCACAATCGCCGCTGCTGCCTTGTATCGAGTTGCACAGGCAATGCCTTCCCGAGTCATTTGAACAGAGTTTGATG
>NW_013570262.1:0-3516 GCF_000499745.2 Eimeria mitis | reverse complement strand
AAGCGAAACGACCCCTTGCACCCATGCCGGTGTATGTTCCTTCCTACAAACGTCTATGCAACTGTACAACAAGCTTCGTTTGTTTTTACACTGAGCCTAGAACAATGGATTTTGACCGAATGCGCTCGCTCAACATGGTCGCCAACCGCTGTTCACAACGCTGATGGCAACTGCCCGGCCCGAGCACCTCCATAACCGGCACTCGATGCTAGACGCATACTGGCTGAGTCCAACAAGATTGCGATTGCACGAGAAACTGACACTGCCTCACCCAACCTGTATGTAGAGACAAGCGAACAACATAGCCCTTCCATCTCGTCAACCAGCTCTCCATAAGGACACTGAGAACAGTAGATGTTACCGCCACGTTGATCGCCAAAAACGGCGCGCAGCAGATGCCTCCGGGAGGCATTGGCTTGCAGTAGCTCGGTATTGAGGAGGGAATAAAATGCCAAACATCTGGCGACCAACAAGGGATTTCGTGCACCCACAGAACCTCACGCACCCTCGGGACGACAGGTCAAGATCTTGGACAATTTTGCTTAATACGTGCACTCCATCATTCCCGGGCCTTCGAATCAGCTAGTGCATTGTATAAATATCCATTATGAGCAAGCCTCCTTTTTACTCCGCCTTATTCTGCTGAAATGAGTGCCTTGAGGCCTACTCTCCTTAGATACACACCCAGACAAACTGTCTTCACACTCTCCTGCGAAAGGCTCCATACCCAAATTATACAGTCGCCTCCTCTTTCTACCGCCTTCTAACTACAGGCTTAGCAGCGTACCAGGCATATGCGCACCCTATATGTAATATCAATATGCGTATGCGAAGACTGCAAAACATTTCCGTTACACGAAAGTCTTTGCTTTAACCGCCGCCTTGATGCCCGGTGCATACTATGTTAGACCTCTTAGTTTTTGCTTACCTCCTGAGCACAACAATCCATGGATGGAGCACTTTTGCTTCTTTTGGTATTGTTCCTTACGCCGCGAACCCGTTCTGGAAGCACTACTCCAGTTGTAAACCAGTGGACTGGAGTTTTACACGCCTCCACGTTAGTGAAATTATCACGAAGCAGCATCAAAACTCTGCTACCCACAGCTATGACGAGATGCGAGTAATTTGCGTGTACACCATCGCTGTTCGGTGCGCACAGAGACTACACGAAGACCTGATGTAACAGACTTTGCTCCCAACAACTGCCGCTTGATTTGGTCGCCGTTCAGCACTAGGTCTGCTTGCCATTCAGCATATAGCAGGAGACCAGTGCTTGTGGTCGATGTGAGCATTCGTCCCTTTAGAATCTTATGGCTATACCTGGATACCACCCAACTCCGCAAGCCCTTGCCACCACCTCATGCGTACTGGCTGGACGCATATCCGCATATTGTTAAGCACAAGTGCAAAACATTCGACCTTCATAATCGTTTCCGCGGCCTAAACATTCTTCATCGCTTGCACAGCAATGCATTCTTTATGTTCACTCGTAGATCATACGCTATGTAGTCAACATCTAGGACACAACATTCAACGCACGCCACAGCGTTAGCCAGAGCCGATATGCTTACATCCTCCGCCATCCAACCCGGCACGTGCTGACGCCCAAGCACTTGGCACAAAGGCATACAAGCACAGGCAAGCAGCAACAACGGTAGGCATGGCAAACAAGAAGGCAGCCCTAGACCCGCGGCATCGGTCCGGAAGCCCGACAGCAATCGTGCTGCTGGAAAAGCCGCGGCAGCACCAATACCGTTGCAACGCACTGCCTATGACAACACATGCAAGGCGTTTGTTTTGCTGCCACTCGTGTACGTTTGGCGATCTCTGGACAGCCTCTAGAGAACCTACTGCACCACCGGACACCAAGCATGCATGCAAGCCCACCTTCACCAGTCCGGCTTCCTACGGCGAACGATCCCTACCAAACAGCACCGATACACCACGACGTGCCCGCTCTAACCAAGCCGGCTATGGACACTCACCTGACCACCTGCCTACGCCGCCTCCTCACTGGCTGCAACCAACAACGCACAGTAGCCACAAAGGCAATCCAGCGCTACCGGTATAGCGAAAGGCTGCGCTCCGCTGCCTCAGCGCCTCGCTCCAACACCTCATGCCCTGCACAAGCCTCTACGACACGCGCAGCATGACCGTTGTGCAACTCCACGCAGCTCGTAAACTGCGCAATCCTAGCCGCGCCTACAGCCTCCGTCGCCAAACGCGGCACGTGCTAACGCCCAACCAGTTTGGCAAAAAGGCACACTGGCACGGGAACGAAGCAAAACCTTGTAGGCATGGCAAACCAGAACGAAGCCCTAAGCCCGCGACGTGGCTCCGGAAGTGCGAACCCAGTCGTGCTGGTGGAAAAGCCGCGGCAGCGACAATACCGTTGCAACGCACTGCCTGTGACAACAGATGCAAGGCGTTTGCTTTGCTGCCATGCGTGTGTGTCTGGCGAGCGCTGGACAGCCTCTAGGGAACCTGCTGCAACACTAGACACCCAGCATGCATGCAAGACCACCTTCACCAGTCCGGCTTGCTACGGCGACGGATACCCTACCAAACAGCACCGATACACCACGACGTGCCCGCTCTATTCAAGCTGGCTATGAACACCCAACCGCCCACCTGCCTACGCCGCCTCCTCACTGGCTGCAACCAACAACGCGCATCAGCAACGGAGGCAATCCAGCTGTAGCGGTATAGCGAACGGCTGCGCTCCGCTGCCTCAGCACCTCGCTCCAACACCTCATGCCCTGCACAAGCCTCTACGACACGCGCAGCATGACCGCTGTGCAACTCCACGCAGCTCGAAAACTACGCAATCATAGCCGACCCTACGACCTGCGCCGCCCAGCGCGGCACGTGCTGACGCCCAACCAGTTTGGCAAAAAGGCACACTAGCACGGAAACGAAGCAACACCGTANCGCGGCACGTGCTGACGCCCAACCAGTTTGGCAAAAAGGCACACTAGCACGGAAACGAAGCAACACCGTAGGCGAACCAGAAGGCAGCCCTAGGCCCACCCCATGGCTCCGGAAGTGCGAGCTCAATCGTGCTGCTGGAAAAGCCACGGCTGCGCCAATACCGTTGCAACTCACTTTCTAAGGCAACAGATGCAAGGCGTTTGCTTTGCTGCATTGCGCGTGTGTCTGGCGAGCGCTGGACAGCCTCTAGGGATCCTGCTGCAACACTAGACACCCAGCATGCATGCAAGCCCACCTTCACCAGTCCGGCTTGCTACGGCGAAGGATTCCTAACATACAGCACCGAACCACCAGGACTTGCCCGCTTGATCCAACCTGCCTACGAACACCCATCCAACCACCTGCCTACACCGCCTCCTTATTTGATGCAACCAACAACGCACCGCATCAGCAACAAAGGCAATGTAGGGCTACCGACATAGCGAAAGGCTGCCCTCCGCTGCCGCAGCGCGTCGCTCCAACAGCTCATGGCCTGCGCATGCATCAACGCCACGCGCAGAATGACCGTTGTGCAACCCCACGCAG
>NW_013570261.1:7398-7552 GCF_000499745.2 Eimeria mitis | reverse complement strand
GGGGGGGGGGGGGAGGAGAGAAGAGACAGAAGAGAAGAGACAGAAGAGAAGAGACAAAAAAGAAGAGACAGAGAGGAAGGG
Organism: Eimeria mitis; assembly: GCF_000499745.2. Lineage (NCBI taxonomy): Eukaryota > Apicomplexa > Conoidasida > Eucoccidiorida > Eimeriidae > Eimeria > Eimeria mitis. Next base: position 7,471 of record NW_013570261.1, on the reverse strand, counting down.
ACAGAAGAGAAGAGACAGAAGAGAAGAGACAGGAGAGAAGAGACACAGAGGAGAAGACAGAGACGGGGATGAA
>NW_013570261.1:5663-6463 GCF_000499745.2 Eimeria mitis | reverse complement strand
GCAGCAGCAGCAACAGCAGCAGCAGCAGCAACAGCAGCAGCAGCACTATAAAGAGCTAAAAGGGTAAGCATCTTCTGTCTCTGTCTCTGTCTGTGTTGTCTCCTTCTGCTGCTCACACTGAAAGGCGGGGTCAAGGAAGAAGAGACTGTCTCTCTTCTCTGCTGTGCGGCCGAGGGTTGCAGCCAACGCCAATATAGAGTTGCACAGACCTGCAGCAGCAGCAGCAGCAGCAGCAGCAGCAGCAGCAGCAGCAGCACATTTTGTTTCTGCTGTATATTTGTGGCTGGCTTATCTTCTCTTAGACCCTAAAGCCTAAACTCTAAACCATAAACCCTAAACCCTAAACCCTAAACCCTAAAGCTAAACCCTTAACCCTATATCTTAACCCTAGACCCTAAACCCTAAACCCTAAACCCTAGGCCTTAAACCCTAAGACATGAGAGAGGCTGTGGGCTTCGCCTCTTGTCTGTCTCTCTGCGCTGCAGCAGTCTCCTCTTGGACCTCATATACACTCTAGGGTTTAGGGTTTAGCTAAACCCTCTAGGGTTTAGGGTTTAGCTGAGACAGGAAACCCTAAACCCTAAACCCTAAACCCTAAACCCTAAAGTGCCAGCAGACTCACCTTGATTACTCATTGCTGCAAATGTGTCTCTTGCGCGATCATGTAGGGCCTCGAGCAGAGCAGCAGGCGGCACCCAAACCTCATCTGCTTCTCCTGCTGCTGCTGCTGCTGCTGCTGCTGCTGCTGCTGCTGCTGCAGTTCCTGCTGCTGCTCGAGCCGCTGCAGCAGACAGCTGCGC
>NW_013570261.1:5352-5563 GCF_000499745.2 Eimeria mitis | reverse complement strand
GGGTGCAGCGGCCGATGGCCCACAACACGGTGGCGGTCTGCCGCGCGTCCAGTGTATGTACAGCTGAGAGGAGCCGCCCTGAGAGCAGCAGCAGCAGCAGCAGCAGCAGCAGCAGCAGCAGCAGCAGCAGGAGCAGCAAGGGTGTGTGGGGAGAGGGGGGGAGAGGCTTGTCTTAGCGTCTCTTGCTGCTGTTGCTGCTGGTCCTGCTGTC
>NW_013570261.1:4431-5252 GCF_000499745.2 Eimeria mitis | reverse complement strand
GGGTGCAGCGGCCGATGGCCCACAACACGGTGGCGGTCTGCCGCGCGTCCAGTGTATGTACAGCTGAGAGAAGCCGCCCTGAGAGCAGCAGCAGCAGCAGCAGTAGCAGCAGCAGCAGCAGCAGCAGCAAGGGTGTGTGGGGAGAGGGTGGGAGAGGCGTGTCTTAGCGTCTCCTGCTGCTGTTGCTGCTGCTCCTGCTGTTGAGGCTCTTTATACAGAACACAGAGACAGCAGCAGCAACAGCAGCAGCAACAACAATAGCAGCAGTAACAACAACAGCAACAGCAGCAGCAGCAGCAGCAGCAGCGGCAGCAGCAGCAGCAACTGCAGCAGGAGAGGCAAAGAAAAATCTCTTACCTTCTGCCTGCTTCATCAGCCTATCCATGTGCGCCTGCAGAGACAAACAACATCACCACCGCGAGCTGTATATACACCCCACGGCCACCACTAAACAAAAGAAACAGCAGCAGCAGCAACAGCAGCAACAGCAGCCTGCTGCAGCAATGCTTGTCTCCTTCACCTCGCACGTTGCGCTGGCCCATATACACCGCAGCAGACCTGCAAAGACACCGCAAAGACACCGCAAATCCACCATCTCTCTTATACATATATATATATATATATATATACATAATATATATGTATATATATATATGTGTATATAATATATATATATATATATATATATATATATATATACATAATATGCTTACCTCCTAGCCCTAACACTCCCTCCACGCCGTCAGGATGCTGCAGCAGCTGCTGCAGCGCAGCAGCAGCAACAGCTTTCTCTTGGCCCCCCACTTTAGCAGCAGCAAAAG
>NW_013570261.1:3751-4331 GCF_000499745.2 Eimeria mitis | reverse complement strand
ATGCATGCGTGTAGATAGATAAATATAAATAGAAACAAAAGAAATAATAAAAAAAAAACAAAAAAAAGTTTTTGTACGAAGACAAACAAACATACATATATATAAACGCAGTAGAGATAAGGCAAAAGAGAAGACAGCAGCTGCAGCAGCAGCCAGCAGCAGTTGCTGCTGCTGCTGCTGCAGTAGCATTCAGCAGCAGCAGCAACAGGAGCCTGCAGTAGCAGCAAGATTCACTAGCAGCAGCAGCAGCAGCAACTAAGCAGAGAAAACGACGACGAGAAGAAATATATAAATGTTATATTTGCATGCATATAAACAAAACAATAAAAAGAAAAACAATAAAAAGAAAAAAAAAAAAAAAAAGACAGACTTGGCCTCAGCGAAGGAAGACGATGAAGGAGATGCGGGATAAGAGCTGCACACAAAAAACAAATGAAACTGCTGCTGCTGCTGCTGCTGCTGGTGTTGCTGCTGCTGCTGCTCTTGCTGCAGCTACTGCTGTTGCTGCTGCTGCTGCTGGTGTTGCTGCTGCTGCTGCTCTTGCTGCAGCTACTCCTGCTGCTGCTGCTGCTGAATTTGT
>NW_013570261.1:3417-3651 GCF_000499745.2 Eimeria mitis | reverse complement strand
ATGCATGCGTGTAGATAGATAAATATAAATAGAAACAAAAGAAATAATAAAAAAAAAACAAAAAAAAGTTCTTGTACGAAGACAAACAAACATACATATATATAAACACAGTAGAGATAAAGCAAGAGAGAAGACAACAGCTGCAGCAGCAGCCAGCAGCAGCAGCAGCTGCTGCTGCTGCTGTAGCATTCAGCAGCAGCAGCAACGGGGGCCTGCAGTAGCAGCAGGATTCAC
>NW_013570261.1:3159-3317 GCF_000499745.2 Eimeria mitis | reverse complement strand
TACTGCTACAACAGCACTCGTGCTGCAAAGCAGCAAGAGTGCTGTTACCCTGCTGCTGCTGCTGCTGCTGTTGCTGCTGCTGCTGCTGCTGCTTGCAGCGCTGTCGTTTTTGTAGCTGCATATGTTTCTGTCACTGCTGCTCCTGCTGCTGCTGCTCT
>NW_013570261.1:1476-1981 GCF_000499745.2 Eimeria mitis | reverse complement strand
GCTCAGGCCGCATCGTGCCTTGCTGCTGCCTGAAGAACTCAACGCAGTCTGCTGGCGTCAGCAGCAGCTCCTCCTCTCCTGCTGCTGCTGTTGCTGCTGCTGCTGCTGCTGCAGCACTCCGCAGCGGCTGCCTGGCCAGCACCTCGCTCTCTGGAGTACTGAGAAGCCAGTAGTGCTGCTGCTGCTGCTCCTGCAGCGGGACGTGCTGCTCTTGCTGCTGCGATTGCTCAGTAGAAGCGGTGCATTGCGCCTCAACGGGTGCTGCTGCTGCTGCTGCTGCGGCTGCTGTTCCTGCTGCTGCTGCTGCTCGCCCTGAATGGGACACACACTTGCCGCTGCTGCTGCCCTCATCTCCAGTGCCATAGTCAGCTCGCGGAGCAGCAGCAGCAGCAGCAGCAGCAGCAGGAGCAGCAGCAGCAGCAGTCGATAGCGTGCGGATCGATGCGTAGCTCCACCTGCATCCAGCAGCAGCAGCAGCAGCAGCAGCAGCAGAAATGTTTCTAAC
>NW_013570261.1:0-1200 GCF_000499745.2 Eimeria mitis | reverse complement strand
GGGGGCCCCCGAGGGCCCCTAGAGAAGAGGTAAGAGTAAGAAGAAAAGAAGAAAGTAATGAGTGCAGATGATTGACAATAAACATAAATTTTATTTTATATTGCTGTTGCTACTACTACTAATACTACTAACTACTACAGTTGCTGGTGCTGCTGTTGCTGCTGCTGCTGCTGCTGCTGCTGCCACAGCGGTGACTGCAGCAGGAGACATAGAGCAGCACCGCTGCAGCAAACGGTTACACTGGCGCCCCGCATTGTGTCCTCGTTCTGCTGCTCCACTTTGCTGCTGCTGCTGCTGCAGCTACACTTTGCTGCTGCTGCTGGTGCAGCAGCTACACTTTGCTGCTGCTGCTGCTGCTGCAGCAGCGGCCCCTAGCATCCAGGCGCAGAGAGTGAAGCCTGAGGTGTACAGACAGACGATCGCTCACTGCACTGCTGCTTCTCTGTGTCTCATGCTGCAGTGGTCGCGGCAGCAGCAGCAGCAGCAGCTGCTGCAGCTGCTGCTGCTGCTGCATCAGGAGGGCGTAGGTGTATCTGCTGTCCCCCGGAGACGCGTGTTGGGGGAATTGCTGTGTTGTTTGAGCTAGCTAGCTATATAGCTAGCATTGCTAGCTAGCTAGCTATATAGCTAGTATAGCTAGCTAGCTAGCTATATAGGTAGCATAGCTAGCTAGCTAGCTATATAGCTAGCATAGCTAGCTAGCTAGGTATATGGCTAGCTAGCTCCCTAGATGGCTAGTTGAATGGGCCCACGTACCAACTACCTAGATGGCTGGCTAGCTAGATACCTAGCTAGCTAGCTAGCTAGCTAGCTGGCTAGCTAGCTAGGTGTGAGGAGGCAGCACAGTTATCCCCTGTATGAAAAAAAGTATTAATTTTAACGGCTCTAAGAGCAGAGACGAAAGCCAGGGTGGCTGCAGCAGCGGCATCATTTGCTGCTGCACGCAGCAGCAGCAACATCACTTGCTGCTGCATGCAGCAGCAGCAACATCACTTGCTGCTGCAGTCAGCAGCAGCAACATCGCTTGCTGCTGCAGTAAGCAGCAGCAAAGACATTGGCTGCTGCACGACCGATGCTATATGTATTCATATATACACTGACACGCCAGCCTTTAGCTGCTAGTTGCGCCAGCTGCTGCTGCTGCTGCTGCTGCTGCTGCTGCTGCTGCTGCTGCAGCTTCTCTTCAGCCTAATTAGCAGT
>NW_013570260.1:7107-9492 GCF_000499745.2 Eimeria mitis | reverse complement strand
GGGGGGGGGGGGGGAGAGCTAAGAAAGCCAGAATATGAAGGAGGTATGTTGCAATTCATAGAGAGAAATAATATATGAATATATATGGAGACAAAAATAATATAGAGATGTACATAGGCAGGAGTAATGTAAATTTACACTTACAAAGAAATAATATAAAAATGCATTGAGACAGCGAGAATACATTTAATCATAGATTCAAGTTTGTTAGAATAATAATAAACAAATGCACCAGCACAAAGAAAGGAGAAACCTGAACATAAACAAGAGAAGTAATGAACATATACTTAATTCTATTTAAAAATATATAAAAAAAAACAAAAAAATAAATAAATAAATAAAAAGCATACACGCAATCCTTTGTATGGCCGTTTAAAGCGAACGCGAGGCTTTCGCTCTCCCTGCAGTTTCAGAGTCAAGGGGCAGCCTGGTGAGTAGCGGCTGGCTACTGCATCAATATCCTATAAAAAGTAAAATAAAACAACAAAATAAAACAAAATAAACAATTTAAAACATAAATATAACAAAATAAACAAATTAAATTAAGAAATACAACAAATAAAACCGGAGGAACAGAGGAAAGAAAGCAACGATGAAACCACCACAATTCAACTGAAAGCTGAAACAACAAAAAAAAACGAAATACAAAACATGAAATATTTAAATAATAAAGCAAAAAAGTAAAAACATGAAGGCAACAAAGTGAAACTAAAACACAAGGATAGAAAAGCTCAATACAACAAATGAAACTATTAAACAAATAAAGATGAAAGAAGGGGGAGTGAAGGTGATGGTAACGAATAACAAACAACACAAAGAACACAAACAAAGCAACAACAAAAACAACACAAAGAACAAAACAAAAGATGCAACGAAAACAACAGAAACATAGAAACACAACAAACAGCACCAATGAGCAATACAGACTGTCGCTGTATTCACTCTTTATCTGTGTATGTAGGCTGCTGGCTCTGATCCAGGCATCATCAAGGCATTAAGAGCAGCAGAGTTATAATATTTTATTATTTGAAACAATTATATTACATCTATCTGCATGCACATTCATTATATTTAACGCAACTCCATTTGTCTATACACCGTACAAACCCTAAACCCTAATTCCTAAAACCCTAAACCCTCAGCCCGAGGGGCCAAAAACCCTAAACCCTAGATTGGGTGCTCTCCACTCTATTCGCCAAGCTCTAACCCCTACCGCTACACTTTATCTCTAACCCCTAAACCCTACAAACCCTAGCCCCTAATCCCTAAACCCTACTAAACCCTAAACCCTAAACCCTAAACCGTAAACCCTAAACCCTAGTATGTGGAATGATGGTTTGAAATTATTTCACCTCGGCGAACTGCAGGTCCCCCAAAAACTGGGTTTTGTGTTGGATGCTGCATTTTCTCTGTAGCGCTGCAGCAACAAACCGCAGCAAGTCGCGCTTCACTGCAGCCTGGCCCCCGGCTGTCTGCACCAGATAAGCGGTGTTCACATCGAGGGGAGAAGAAGAGAGAGCAGGGCGCAGAGAGGCCCTTAAGGAACTCAACAACAACTCCCACAGCTGCAAACACACACAACAACAGACCAAAAATTAACCTAATTAATTCCTCTATCAATAAATAAATAAATAAATTAATAAATAAATTAATTAATTAGTTAAAAAGAAATTAAATCGTTGAATTTGTTTGTTGTGCTCCGCGGTGTTGATGGATGCATTCACCCGCATAGAAAGCTGAATGCAGGCGAAACTGTTTCTTCTGCAGCTTACTGAGTGTGAAGAATATAAACTAAATAAAAAACATTTATAATATTTAATAAATTTATACATTTTTTATGATTTAGGTGTATGTGAATTCAGGTGTATGCGCACCTCCCTGGTGAAACTGGGAGAGAGAGTTGCACTGACGAGTAAACCGCAGTTTTGTGTTTCTTCTAATTCTATTTCTGCGTCGTTTCCACTCAACATTTGATCTATTTTTATCTCTGCTTCACTTAAATTTTTGTTTATTTTCTCTTTTTCTTCTTTATCTAAATATGAATTGCCGCCGCCTGAGCGGCGAGTGAAAGAGCCGAACCGCTGCCCCCTCTGCAGATATTCCATGTGCCGCTGCAGCACACACACACACATACACCCCAAACCCTAAACCCTAAACCCTAAACCCTAAACCCTAGATTCCCTTTCTTTTTTGTATTTCAAAGATGAATATGAAACGCAGGGCCCTCTGCTGTATACACGCGGTGTATACAGCTGAAGCGGCATTTAAATACACACAGTCATTCGCGCACACCAGCAGCAGCAGCAGCAGCAGCAGCAACAGCCGATGCAGCAACAGCAGGAGCAGCAACAGCAATGCCAGCAGCAGAAACAACAACAGCAGCAA
>NW_013570260.1:5808-6939 GCF_000499745.2 Eimeria mitis | reverse complement strand
TCCTCTGTTCCCTGCCCCCGAAACCGAAGGGGGCTGCAGCCCCCGCTGGTGTACGTACACCTCGCTGCAGCGCGTGTTGCGAGTAGTTGCAGATACACATGCATTTTTATTTTGGAATGGAATTAAAAAGAGAAGGTTGGGGGCCAAAGGGGGGCCAACAGAGCCCCGCCGATCGTTGAATGAGGGGGGCCCCAGTGGGTTGAGAGCACCTGCTCGGAAAGCGTCAGCTGGTTTGGGGTGTATATACACCAGAGAAAGAGTAAAGAAAAGGGGAAACAGGATTTTAAAGAAGAAGAAACATCTGGAAAAGAAAAGAAATGACATCGCAGTGAAGCTGATGCAGCCGCTCTATACTTGCTGGCCACCCCCCGCCTTCAAAATTGGGGTGTCTGTACACCTCGGGGTTGCATTTAACTCAAAGACAATTTAATCATTCATTTATTTCATTCCCTTCTGCTGCAATTCAAGAAAAAGAATGGCTATCATCCTCTCCTCCTGCTGCGAAGCTCGATACGCAGCAGACACCGCGGCAGCGGCCCTCAACGAGAGAGCGTTAAACCCGACTAAGTCAAACTACTGAGGAATTTCAGCTGAATTCAAGAAATAAAAGTGTAAACAAGAGGAAAAAACGCAGAAAAAAGAGAAAAAAAAAGAAAAAACATATGAAACACACCACGTTCATAGACCGCCCGCATTGCCATGGGGCCCTCGAGTCCATCAGCTGGAGTGTACAGACGAAGATGAATACGAATTCTTTTGATATAATTTTTAGAAATTAATCTTTTTTATTGTTAATTAAACAATTTTAATTAAATTAAATACTATAATTCTCTGTATTTCGTGGCGGAAATACGTGAAGACTGCGGCGACTGAGGTGAGGCCCTGCAGAAGACTACGGGGGCCCCACATCGACTTTGAATTTTTCATTTTTTTTGATTTATTTTGGAAATAAATTCCAAATATTTAAATATTTTGTACAATTAGATGCATATTCTACAGATTCATTACTCTTGGGGTGTATGTACACCCCAGGAGGTTTCGCTTGAACCTGCCGGTTTCTGATTCTCATCGTTGCAGTTTCTTCTTCATTCGGCGGATTATTTTCGCATTTTTTTCTTTTTTTTTATTTTG
>NW_013570260.1:5042-5433 GCF_000499745.2 Eimeria mitis | reverse complement strand
AGCTCTATATCTATCTCTTTGTTGAAATTTGAATCGCCAACAACGAAGGAACATTTCCCCTGATATAAACATGTAAACTTATTGTATCTATGGGGTTATTTGTTTGTATATGCTAATCTCTCTCTTTATCTTTCTCTTTATTTTTTTTTTTTGTTTTTGCTTTTGTTTGTTATTAGGTGTGGGCCTCAGGGAGTTCATACGAGGAGGTGTTAGAGCTGATGAAGACAGAAGAAAAACACAAAATATTTAAACAGTGGATAAACAAAAACAAAACATTTGCTTTTCGTGTTGCTGCATTCGGCAAAAGCCTCAGCAGCGAGCTGCAGCAGCAAAAAATGAATTTCTTTTCTTCTCTCTTTGAGGGGAATGAAACAGTCTGCCTCAGCCACCC
>NW_013570260.1:3375-5006 GCF_000499745.2 Eimeria mitis | reverse complement strand
AAAAAAAAAAAAAAAGAAAAAAAAAAGAGAGAAAGATTCAATTCAAGCTGCAACAGATATCTTTATAGTTCTCTAGTAGTCTTCTTTGGGCTTTCCTTTGTTTCTGGTATTCTCCTCTGATGCTACTGCTGCTGCTGCTGCTGCTGCTGCTGTTGCTGCTGCTGCTGCTGTTTCCGTTTCTGCTGCAGCAATGGACGCACACGAAGCAGCTGGATGCGCCTATGAGTATTTACTTTGGGCGGGAGATCTGTAGAAAGTTGAAAGAGCCCCCTTTCTGGTGGAGGTACAGACTGCCGGTGCGGCCGGTGCTGGGGCCTACTTCGCTTGACTGTGAACTCGCATTCATCATGTGTAACCAGGTGTATATACACCTCAGTTTTTGTTTAAAAAATACATGTACACTGCAAATAGAAAGGCATATTTATTTTATTTATTAAAATATTTACTTAATTAACATGTTTTTTTAGATTGATAGATTACTCACTGCTGGGGTGTATAGGCAGCTGAACTTGAAAGGTCAACAGACACCCCAGTGCGGTGCAGTGCGAAACTCAGTTTATAGGTTGATTTGTTTTCTTGATTTTATTTAATTTTATTTAATTTTAATTAATTTTATTTAATTTTAATTTAATTTTATTTAATTTTTGTTCTTCTTTTCCTCCGTGCAGGGTCTGGTCGCCGCCAATAGCGTCGTCTTTGATCCCTTTGTAGGAACCGGCGGCCTCTTGATAGCTGCAGCTCACCACGGGTATATATATGCTTTTTATTAAAAAAAATTAAACAAAATAAAAAAAATTAAACAAAATAATAAAAAGAAAACAAAATAATACACTAAAATATAATAATAAACAAATAAAAACAGAATAAACGGAAAGAAAACAATGCGCAAACAAAAACAAAATTAAAAAAAAACAAAATAATAGATAAACGAAAGCACAAAAGAAGAGTAAACAAACAACAAAATAAAAAACAGAAAAAAATAAAAAGCAGAAAACAGAGAAATAAACAGATAAGAGAAAAATACACAGACACTGTATTTGAGTCAGTTAAACATCCCAACATAAAAAACAAACAAAACTACAAAAAATAAAATTTAATGAATTTAAATAAACCTGAAATTCTCTTCTTACAGTTTATGTTGCGGTGTACATGCAGCTCCTCGTTTTCTGTTTGATCCGTTTATATATTTTTAACTTGCTACACCATTCATTCTTTTTAATTTTTTTCTTTTATGTTCTGGTTTTTATTTTATTATTTTATTATTTTATTATTTTATTATTTTATTATTTTATACATTCACACTCATTTGAGGTGCATGTACACCGCAGGGCCTTCTGCTTCGGCTCTGATATCGATATTCGTGTGCTCAAGGGCTACGGCGTTTCTTACCTAAATCCGCATCTATCTCTAGAAAACAGTAGGAGAAGAGTTTATATATTTATTTTATTAATTATTAAATTTATTTATTTATTTATTTATTTGTTTTATTAATTATTAAATTTATTTATTTATTTATTTATTTGTTTTATTGATTATTAAATTTATTTATTTATTTATTTATTTGTTTTATTGATTATTAAAATAATTAATTTGTTGTATTAATTATAAAATTAATTTATTTTATTAATTAT
>NW_013570260.1:2394-3275 GCF_000499745.2 Eimeria mitis | reverse complement strand
AGAAAACAAAATAATACACTAAAATATAATAATAAACAAATAAAAACAGAATAAACGGAAAGAAAACAATACGCAAACAAAAACAGAATAAAACAAAACAAAATAAAAAAAAAAACGAAAGCACAATAAACACATAATAGAAGAGTGAACAGACAATAGAAGAGTAAACAAACAACAAAATAAAAAACAGAAAAAAATAAAAAACAGAAAACAGAGAAATAAACAGATAAGAGAAAAATACACAGACACTGTATTTGAGTCAGTTAAACAGCTCAATATGTAAAACAAACAAAACTACAAAAAATAAAATTTAATGAATTTAAATAAACCTGAAATTCTCTTCTTACAGTTTATGTTGCGGTGTACATGCAGCTACTCGTTTTCTCTTTGATCCGTTTATATTTTTTTAACTTGCTATACCATTCATTCTTTTTAATTCTTTTCTTTTATGTTCTGGTTTTTATTTTATTATTTTATTATTTTATTATTTTATTATTTTATACATTCACAAACATCTGAGGTGTATGTACACCGCAGGGCCTTCTGCTTCGGCTCTGATATCGATATTCGTGTGCTCAAGGGTTACGGCGTTTCTTATCTAAACCCCCATCTAACTCTAGAAAACAGTAGGATAAGAGTTTATTTATTTATTTTATTAATTATTAAATTTATTTATTTATTTATTTATTTATTTTATTAATTATTAAATTAATTTATTTATTTATTTATTTGTTTTATTGATTATTAAATTTATTTATTTATTTATTTATTTGTTTTATTGATTATTAAATTTATTTATTTATTTATTTATTTATTTTATTGATTATTAAAATAATTAATTTGTTGTATTAATTATAAAATTAATTTATTTTATTAATTAC
>NW_013570260.1:0-851 GCF_000499745.2 Eimeria mitis | reverse complement strand
TTTTGGTGGGTTTGTACTGCAGGTGTGGCGGCTACCGTTTGAGGGGGATAGGGGCGGCTGCAGCGACGGCAGTGAGAGAGCGAGTGAAACAAAAGAAGTAAATAAAAATAAAAATAATAATAATATTTCAAATAAAAAAGAAAAAAAAGAAGAAAAAGAAGAAAATAAAAAAGAAAATACAAAAGAGGAGGTCTATAAAGCCGCCTATTTAAAGCGAAATATCAAAGGCGGCAAGCCCTGGGTAGACTGCATCATCACGGATCCCCCTTACGGTATTTTCTTTTTTTTTTTTTTTTTTAATTTATTTTAAATTAAATTAAAATATATTTATATTTATTTATTCAAATGAAAATAAACGGATGTTTATAATCCAGATAAATGCAGCAGAAGAGAGCTAAAACACAGCAGGCAGACGCAAAAGGAAACTCGTAGTATTAACAACAATGATATGAAAAAAAATATTAAAAAAAATAATAAAATTATTATTATTATTAGTATTATTATTATTAATATTTCAGGTGTACATACACCTCAACACGCCGTCACTTTTGCGGTGTATGTACACCTCAACTGAGCTTGTTTTCTTTTTTTTTGTTTTTTTTTTTTTGCTGCTTGTGAAGGTATTCGAGCTGGAGCGAGACAGTCAGGCCACACAAAGAAATACAAAAGAGATCCAAACACGAGAAGCAACGAAGAGTGAGATAGACAAACAAAAAACAAAAAAAGAAAATAAAAAACAAAAAAAAAAACAAGGCCATCCGATAGTTATTAAAGCATACAACACAACACACAGAATAGTATTTTGCATGCATGCATACACGCATTCGCTTATATATATATATATATATATA
>NW_013570259.1:9523-9942 GCF_000499745.2 Eimeria mitis | reverse complement strand
TGTGTGAAACTATGCGGGATGTCAGGCGATGGTCCGTGCCACTGGGAGGTCTTGGGGTGGGCAGTTGTGGTGCTGTGAGATGCGTTTGCGAGACGACGTCTGGCACTCCCAACGATATCCGTGATTTGGTGGGGCAGTCGCTGCGCAGCGGAAGGCGCGGAAAGAGGCAGCAGCGACTCGGTGTCGCTGTGTGTCAAGTTCGTAGTAGTGTTGACGCCGATCCCGGTTATGTAGGATGGCAGGTGCACTACGGAGGACTGGAATGACGAGGGGCAGACAGAGGCTCACGGCGGGACCGAGACGAATTGCGGAGATATTCGTGGTGCTGGTCGAAGCGGATGCAGGTCCCGTAGCTCATCGTGTTTCTATTGGTAAGCAGGACAGAAGGGCGGAACCGGTAGCGCAAGCGAGGATTGCTT
>NW_013570259.1:7078-9423 GCF_000499745.2 Eimeria mitis | reverse complement strand
GGCATGTCGAACTAAGCACGTTTCATGGATGCATCCCTGATGTTCGTTCGAGCTATTCACCTCGCGCCTGGGTGTTCTTAGCATATTTCCCCAAATGGGCAAGCTGACGGCGCTGCAGAGAGCCTCGCATCAAGCCGTTGGCGCGTTTGGGTCTTCTTGAAAAACTTGGACGCTCGTGTGCATCGCAGCAATAAGGATTCGAGAAGGCCCAACATTCACCTAGGTGCATGCGCGTGCAGTTAGCACTAGTCCTGCTCTCGGTTTGTTTGCCCTGGTTTACGGCAGACGCTTCTGAGGATAGGCACCTATCCAGTATTGTACGGAGAGCTAGCGGATCTGCATGGCCGTGTATAGTAGGGCAATGCGTTTAGTATGGGCGTGTGCTGCTGAGTTGTGGCAAAGTCTTCTTCTGCGGTGCTAGATTGTGCTGTTTTGTGCAGGATGTATGCGCTTAGACTCGATCGCATCTGCGTTGCACGAAACGCGGTGCGGAAGCGATTAGCTTCGGGAAGCGTAGTCACTTTAACGAATGAACCAGGAGTGCAGTACGTGTGCGAGCGTTGACGTTCGTAGTATGGCACGGTGTTGATATGTTTTTGTCGATTATTATTCCTGTGCGCAACGTACGGTTTTGGCTGAGCGTTATGCATCCAGGGAGAGAGCATCAACGAAAAATATTAGCCACTGTTCAGCATGCGAATCACAGGGATACACCGACATAAGTGCCGGCGGTGAAGCTAGATAGGGGCCCGCTCGTCTTTACTCATTTTGCTCTATACGATGCCTCGTTCTGACAACGCTTTTCCTTATCTCTTTTGCTCGCGTTTTCCCCTAAACTTATCGACGTTGTTTGTACAGATCGTTGTAATTGAACGGATGCTCGAGACCACTTGGCGCGCTGCATTTGTAATGGATATAATTCACTGCTGTTTTCTCGGAACTCTTGTACAAACATGTTGCTGTTAGGGCCTTCTGAAGATTGATCCACCAAGTGAATGTTGGGCGAAGTGCTTGGGTTGAGTTGCAAGGCGCTGGAGCTGCTCATCCAGCTACGAAAGCCCAACGGATTTTGCAGGAGTGTTCAACGAAATTAAAGTGTGTGCAAAATCACGAATGTTCTCATGAGTCTCTATGTAGCGCTGCGGCGGGCATTTATGCGTTATGGCAGCACGACCACACTGCGAATGGCGAATGTTGATCAATGTATGCTAAGGCGGTACCTAAATAAGTATATCCTGAAATTAGATGCTTAACGTTACAGATATGAGGTACAGCATGGGATAGGCATCGAGCTGCCTGCCCGTCTCATGGCACGAGGATGCAGGAAGCACACGCTTTCAAGTCTCGATAATGAAGTTTTGTGAATGTCGATTTCCCGGTAAGAGATAGCGCCAATGCTCCGAGCAGTTGCATTTCATGGATCGCGTACGGGTTCTCGATCAAGTTCGGCAATACTCCAACGCCTTCTGCAATCACGTGAAACAATTTATCAACGCATATAATCTCTTCCAATAGCCAGGCGCAGGCGGGGGCTAGACGTGCTTGCCTGTTCTATTGCGGTTGTGCACGGGAGAGTTGCTTTGAAATTTACGAGTGCAGGGAAGGTGAGCAACAGAAAACGTTGGCTGACCTGAGGTGAAAAGGGTAAGAATCATCCGTTAGACTTACAGTAAACATTCTGCACACGGGGTTGACAGGCAGAAGGGCGTGGCAGCCGCGCCATTTCATGGAGTAGGCTAAGGTGAATGGGGCTCACATAAATGGGTGGAAGGGGTATTTGTCTCTCAGCTGATAGTCACCACATTTCGTAGGAGCGGCAGCACATCGGTGCGTTCTCACGTGGGCCCCAACAGACGGATGGAATGCCCGGAATGCTTGGAGCAAGTGTACCAATAATGGGTTCTTCCTACCTGCAGCGCCTTCAATTCGTAACTCTGGATGCCAGCCTGTGCATCGCTGTTTGGCTAACAAGGCCGACTTCGCGTGTGTACTTGCGTTGCTTTTTTCTTGCTTGTTGCTGATCCTAAATAAGGGTTGACGCGTACGCCGAAATAGAACCGCTGCTGACGAAACGGTTGGATGCACCAAGGTCGCTAATAACAGCATTTGGGCTACACGGATAGGAGTTGCCGTCTGAACACTTCCTGTCAACCTTCCTTGCACTTACCCGATAGAACGTTCGCAGGTCGTTGGTATCACTGGCGGTCCAGCAAACAGAAAGTGCTCACGGAAATCGGTATGTGAGCAAATCCGGTTGTGCTTCTGAGCGATTCCCAAACATTTCCCGACGTTGGAAATTGGGAGGCTGCTGCGGATCTTCTGTAGGGGTGCACTTTAATAATGAT
>NW_013570259.1:5561-6978 GCF_000499745.2 Eimeria mitis | reverse complement strand
GCAGGTCGTTGGTATCACTGGCGGTCCAGCAAACAGAAAGTGCTCACGGAAATCGGTATGTGAGCAAATCTGGTTGTGCTTCTGAGCGATTCCCAAACATTTCCCGACGTTGGAAATTGGGAGGCTGCTGCGGATCCTCTGTAGGGGTGCACTTTAATAATGAGTAGTTGGTATCACCTCATAGTCTCAAGAAAAGAACGCTTAGTGTCTTGCTGAATGCTCTTGGCAGTTGTTACGTTGGGTTCGAGTGACAACCCAGCTGCTGCTGCCGTTGCATTTCGGGCCATTAATACTGTAGTGCTGATGCAGATAAATGCACACAGTTCTCTCTGCTTCGAAGCTTCTGTGATCGTTTCAGCCAGTAGGCATGCAGCCTAGGGAGAATGTGGTGATGCTACGCAGCACAAACAAACAAACACTCACTGCTCTACTTCTGTAAACCAAAGTCGCGTTTACAAACATATGCAACGCCGCTTACCGAATGCATTTACGACAGCTAACAGGGGCGTGCGGGTAACCCTGCACGTGGTGAGGCATGCGCTCATTAGAACTAATCGATCTGGCCGCTGTGCATACATAGTTCGCCAAGAACCGCCATGCCGTTAGTTCCAAAACGCAGCAATGAGTTCGGAAGCGCAGTCCCTTGTTGACCGCCTTAACTGCACGATTTGCCGAGTCATACTGCGCTTACCAGCGTCAATCACTGAAAGTGCTCTTAGGAACGTTTGCCCCATTATTTCGTGCTGGATATTTGAGCTGTACCTGACTTCTGGGTGCACAGTTGAACGGAAAATATGCAGAAAAGAGCATTCCAAGCATTAGGCAATGCATGAGTTGCGAATGCACAGACCTCTGATGGCCGCATTTGGTACGCTTGCAGTATCTTTGAATGCGCGTCGGTTCCCTTGGTAGATTTTCAGAAGCGGCTTCTTTAGGAAAACCTGCCTGACGGAGGCGCATTTATCCTGGTGATATGCGGCTATTGGCATAGCGAATGGGCAAGCAGTTTCGAGGAGATGCCTTGTCGCTGCGCAGGGATCATCGACTAGAGCTGCAACTGGAACTGTTTTCAGTAGCCGCCTATATACATGATTTGGTGTTGTTTCACTTGCAGCAAGGAGTGCTACTATGTGATGCTTACCAACTAGACCTGTAGGAGGCGATGTTGTAAGTATGCGACAAACTTTCCATTCCGTCCAGAGATGTGTTTATCTACGGGGGGATGCAGCTAGTACGGTCCACTGCAACTGCCGCTATAGATGTGGGTTGAAGTTTAATATCTTTGCAGAAAACACCTGGTAACGTGAATCGATGCGTTGTCTACATACGAAGTTGGTATGTGGAGGGAGTGAAATTTTCTTCAATTTTGAACGATTGCATGGATTGGGACTAACAAACTAAATTGCAGGCAAATGCA
>NW_013570259.1:4518-5461 GCF_000499745.2 Eimeria mitis | reverse complement strand
ACCTCATAGTCTCAAGAAAAGAACGCTTAGTGTCTTGCTGAATGCTCTTGGCAGTTGTTACGTTGGGTTCTAGTGACAACCCAGCTGCTGCTGCCGTTGCATTTCGGGCCTTTAATACTGTAGTGCTGATGCAGATAAATGCACACAGTTCTCTCTGCTTCGAAGCTTCTGTGATCATTTCAGCCAGTAGGCATGCATGCTAGGGAGAATGTGGTGATGCTAAGCAGCACAAACAAACAAACACTCACTGCTCTACTTCTGTAAACCAAAGTCGCGTTTACAAACATATGCAACGCCGCTTACCGAATGCATTTACGACAGCTAACAGGGGCGTGCGGGTAACCCTGCACGTGGTGAGTCATGCGCTCATTAGAATTAATCGATCTGGCGTTGTGCATACATAGTTCGCCAAGAACCGCCATGCCGTTAGTTCCAAAACGCAGCAATGAGTTTGGAAGCGCAGTCCCTTGTTGACCGCCTTAACTGCACGATTTGCCGAGTCATACGGCGCTTACCAGCGTCAACCACTGAAAGTGCTCTTAGGAACGTTTGCACGATTATTTCTTGCTGGAGATATGATCTGTACCTGACTTCTGGGTGCACAGTTGAACGGAAAATATGCAGAAAAGAGTATTCCAAGCATTAGGCAATGCATGAATTGCGAATGCACAGAGCTCCGATGGCCTCATTTGCTACGCTTGCAGTATCTTTGAATGCGCGTCGGTTCCCTTGGTAGATTTTCAGAAGCGTCTTCTTTAGGAAAACCTGCCTGACGGAGGCGCATTTCTCCTGGTGATATGCGGCTATTGGCATAGCGAATGGTCAAGCAGCTTCGAGGAGATGCCTTGTCGCTGCGCAGGGATCATCGACTAGAGCTGCAACTGGAACTGTTTTCAGTGGACGCCTATATACATGATTTGGTGTTGTTTCACTTGCAGCAAGC
>NW_013570259.1:4010-4418 GCF_000499745.2 Eimeria mitis | reverse complement strand
GTGATGCTTACCAACTAGACCTGTAGGAGGCGATGTTGTAAGTATGCGACAAACTTTCCATTCCGTCCAGGGATGTGTTTCTCTACGGGGGGATGCAGCTAGTACGGTCCACTGCAACTGCCGCTATATATGTGGGTTGAAGTTTAATATCTTTGCAGAAAACATCTGGTAACGTAAATCGATGCGTTGTGTGCATACGAAGTTGGTATGTGAAGGGAGTGCAATTTTCTTCAATTTTGAACGATTGAATGGATTGGGACTAACAAACTAAATTGCAGGCAAATGCGTCGGCGACAAGGGTATGGATTACTGCAATTATTTGGGGGTATCACCCATAGACGACAAGTGAACGCAAGCCTAGGAGTGTTAGGACGTGAAAGGAAGTTAGCCTTGAGCAAGGGAGGCCAC
>NW_013570259.1:2842-3910 GCF_000499745.2 Eimeria mitis | reverse complement strand
CGGCGACAAGGGTATGGATTACTGCAATTATTTGGGGGTATCACCCATAGACGACAAGTGAACGCAAGCCCAGGAGTGTTAGGACGTGAAAGGAAGTTAGTCTTGAGTAAGGGAGGCCATAAGAAGAGACTCCTTTTGCAGCCGTACCCTCCCCGTTACCCACCAGGCATGGATTGGCGATACCGCCTACCGCCATGGGGGCGTGGCTCTGAACTAAACATAGGGTTCGATGTCACGTGTGCTTAAGGCCCTGGCAGCTTTGTTTGGATTAACGCCTGTCCGATACGGTTGATCCAATGTATTCACACAGTAGGATATTGTGGAAAGTGAATTGTGAGGCGTTACCTTTTTGACGCAGCCTGTGAGGCACCGCTATCGAGAGTTTCTCGGCTGAGAAATCAGTACCTCTTAGTTTTTTCCATTTACCTTCAAGCTACAAAAGGCAGATGTTTACGTACGGTATACACAGAGAACATTCAAAAACACATTCCGTTCCCCAGATCTTCTGCGCAAGTATTGAACCCAATAACTGTTGGAGTACCTATAATAATGCATAGTGCATGGGCACCAACCCAATGGAGGCGCACCTACACTGCCGATACCGTAGAAAAGGGTTCCCTTTCATTCGATCTTCAAGAATTGCGTCGCAGTACTGTGAGTTAGCTCACAGTCCACCTTGCAACGAGGGACGTTGTTTCACTTGCACGGCCTGTGCGCAAGCGGGCTTTCCGGCTGCATCTGAAGGTCGCCTTCCACTAGGTGCAGTGCGAATTGCCGCTCTACTGCTCAACTAACCTGCCGGTAGAACGTTTTCCAGTGGTTTGGAAATTGAAGACTGAATTTGGATGCACCCCATGTTGTAGACGAATAAGCGAAAGGCCGCTGGGGGAGATGATGCGCATATGCTCCTGCTACACATGCGGTGGTGCAATTCAGAGCATCTTTTCTGGGACCAAACCACTCAGCAAGTAGTTCCTCCTGCTAGCCATGCAATACCCAAAGCAAACTTTGTTAGACAGAAACAGCTGGCGCATTCCCGACAGCGGTGCAAAATCTTGGACACAACGT
>NW_013570259.1:2050-2742 GCF_000499745.2 Eimeria mitis | reverse complement strand
ATTGGCGATACCGCCTACCGCCATGGGGGCGTGGCTCTGAACTAAACATAGGGTTCGATGTCACGTGTGCATAAAGCCCTGGCAGCTTTGTTTGGATTAAGGCCTGCCCGATACGGTTGATCCAATGTATTCACACAGTAGGATATGGTGGAAAGTGAATTGTGAGGCATTACCTTTTTGACGCAGCCTGTGAGGCGCCACTATCGAGAGTTTCTCGGCTGAGAAACCAGTACGTCTTAGTTTTTGCCATTTACCTTCAAGCTACAAAAGGCAGAAGTTTACGTACGGTATACACAGAGAGCATTCAAAAACACATTCCGCTCCCCAGATATTCTGCGCAAGTATTGAACCCAATAACTGTTGGAGTATCTATAATAATGCATAGTGCATGGGCACCAACCCAATGGAGGCGCACCTACACTGCCGATAACGTAGAAAAGGGTCCCCTTTCATTCGATCTTCAAGAATTGCGTCGCAGTACTGTGAGTTAGCGCACAGTCCACCTTGCAACGAGGGACGTTGTTTCACTTGCACGGCCTGTGCGCAAGCGGGCTTTCCGGCTGCATCTGAAAGTCGCCTTCCACTAGGTGCAGTGCGAATTGCCGCACTAGTGCTCGACTAACCTGCCGGGAGAACGTTTTCCAGTGGTTTGGAAATTGAAGACTGAATTTGGATGCACCCCATGTTGTAGG
>NW_013570259.1:1268-1897 GCF_000499745.2 Eimeria mitis | reverse complement strand
TAGGCTCCGCCGTGGCGCATTCCCGACAGCGGTGCAAAATCTTGGGCACAACGTCTAGCGCGTGGTGGAAGACGAACCCTGCGTTCATTCGAGGCCAAATTCACTGGCCTTTTGCTACGGTGGTGGGGCGGTTCAAGCGTACTCGGTGGACATGTATAGACAGTACGCATCAAGATTCCGCGTGCGGAAATCAATGAACTCTGCTGCAGGGGACGGAACGCGCGAACGGTGATCGGCTCGGCGCGCGTTCGCTGCACTACCGATTGGATGCATAGTTGAGTCCAGTTCTGTCAGCGCAGGGGCCTGGGCCGTGAATTGCGGAATCATCTGGCGGGAGCGCCGACGGAAGCTCGGCGAACGTCATGTTCTGCTTTGCTCTTGATAGGCTCCGCCGTGGCGCATTCCCGACAGCGGTGCAAAATCTTGGGCACAACGTCTAGCGCGTGGTGGAAAACGAACCCTGCGTTCATTCGAGGCCACATGCACCGGCATGCTGCTGATCTGGGGAGGGGCAAGCGGACTCGGTGGACATTTATAGGCAGTGAGCATCCAGATTCCGCTTGCGGAAATCAATGAACTCTGCTGCAGGGGACGGAACGCGAGAACGGTGAACGGCTCGGCGCGCGTTC
>NW_013570259.1:990-1168 GCF_000499745.2 Eimeria mitis | reverse complement strand
AAGGCCAGTGAATTTGGCCTCGAATGAACGCAGGGTTCGTTATCCGCCATGCGCTAGACGTTGTGCCCAAGATTTTGCACCGCTGTCGGGAATGCGCCAGCTGTTTCTGTCTAAGAAAACTTGCTTTGGGTATTGGATGGCTAGCAGCAGGAACTACTTGGTGAGTGGTTTGGTCCCG
>NW_013570259.1:339-890 GCF_000499745.2 Eimeria mitis | reverse complement strand
CGGCGAACGTCATGTTCTGCTTTGCTCTTGATAGGCTCCGCCGTGGCGCATTCCCGACAGCGGTGCAAAAGCTTGGGCACAACGTCTAGCGCGTGGTGGAAAACGAACCCTGCGTTCCTTCGAGGCCAAATTCACCGGCAGCCTTCTGATCTGGGGAGGGGCAAGCGGACTTGGTGGACATCTATGGGCAGTGAGCATCCAGATTCCGCGTGCAGAAATCAATGAACTCTGCTCCAGTGGACGGAACGCGAGAACAGTGATCAGCTTGATACGCGGCCACCGCCAATGCTTCGCACTATCGCGATCAGAACATTGCTTTGTAATTTTTGCTAGCCCCTTTGTAGTGGGATTTGCAGGTTCTTCAGGCTACATAGACATTGGAGACCAAATTATGGTTGTGTGGCAGATCGACGTACAATGCTAGCAATTCACTGGCCTTTTGCTACGGTGGTGGGGCGGTTCAAGCGTACTCGGTGGACATGTATAGACAGTACGCATCAAGATTCCGTGTGCGGAAATCAATGAACTCTGCTGCAGGGGACGGAACGCGA
>NW_013570259.1:0-262 GCF_000499745.2 Eimeria mitis | reverse complement strand
GGCCTGGGCCGTGAATTGCGGAATCATCTGACGGGAGCGCCGACGGAAGCTCGGCGAACGTCATGTTCTGTTTTGCTCTTGATAGGCTCCGCCGTGGCGCATTCCCGACAGCGGTGCATAATTTTGGGCACAACGTCTAGCGCATGGCGGATAACGAACCCTGCGTTCATTCGAGGCCAAATTCACTGGCCTTTTGCTACGGTGGTGGGGCGGTTCAAGCGTACTCGGTGGACATGTATAGACAGTACGCATCAAGATTCCG
>NW_013570258.1:7672-9314 GCF_000499745.2 Eimeria mitis | reverse complement strand
TATATATATATATATATATATATTTATATATAAATATGTACTGCTCTGAGTTCTTTGTTGGTGAAGGAAGCCTGCAGGGGTCCTCTCCTCCCTACGACTCGAACATAATTAAACTTTTTTTTGTTTATGCATGCGCATGCAGCCCCATCTATATCAGTAACAGATAGAGGAACAGGAGACTGAGATGAAGACAAAGATATATCATCCTTGTATCCTTCTCCTGCTGCTGCTGCTGCTGCTGATGCTGCTGATTCTGGGGCTGCTGCCGGTGCTGCTGCTGGTGCTTCTGGCGCTGCTGCTGGTCTTGCTTCTGCTGCTGTTGCTGCTGCTGCTGCTGCTGCTGCTGCTTCTGGTGCTGCTGCTGCTGCTGTGTTTGGCATTTGCTGCGCAGCCTTGAGCAGCAGGCGAGCGACATCGAGGGCCACATTGCCGTTGCTGCAGAAACAGCAGCAGCAGCAGCAGCAACAAACAAAAAAACAAAAGCTGCTGCAGCAGACAGAAGGAGACAGCAGCATACAGAAGGAGACAGCAGCAAACGGAAAGGAGACAGCAACAGACAGAAGGGGACAGCAGCAGATAGAGAGAGGAGACAACAAGGAGACAAAAAAAGACAGACAGAAGGAGACAAAGAGGAGGAGACAAGAGACAGCAAGAAAGAGTTCAGCGGCACCATCATCAGCAACAGCAGCAGCAGCTACTGCAGCAGCAACAGGAGCAGCAGCAACTGCAGCAGCAACTGCAACAGCAACTGCAGCAACACCTGCAACATCATCATCATCTGCAGCAGCAGCATCAGCACCATCAACAGCAACACCAGCAGCAACAGCACCATCATAATAATCCCGATCAACCGCAGCAGCAGCAGCAGCAGCAGCAGCAGCAGCAGCAGCAAGAGCAGCAGCAGGAGTGAATCTGACCCTATAACAACAGCAGTTCTGCTGCTGTCTGTCCCCAGGCGGCGCTCGAAGCCCTGCAGGTGGGGATGGCCGTTGAGCCAGAGCAGCAGATCACGAGCTGTACATACACCTGAAAGAGAAGAGCCGGGGATAGAGAGAGCGATGCCCTCTGTATACACAAAACATAAACATAAACACAAACATATATTCTGTTTTGTTTTAGTTAATATTTACGAACATTTGTTTTATTTAAGAATAAACATACACGGGACGATAGTACTCAACTCCATGTACACCAGAAAATATTTATACAACAGCATTCATACCACATAGAACACTGCATGCATGCATGCATGCATGCATGTGTGCATGTGGTTGTATGCATGCATGCATGCGTGCATGTGGATGCATGCATGCATGCATGCATGCACGCATGCATGCGTGTGGATGCATGCATGCATGCATGCATGCAGCTGCAGCTTGTTGGGGGGTTACCTGCAGCCCCGATAGCGAGGACTACAGCATCGAACATAGAACGGAGTTCCTCCAGCCCCACATCAACACCCTAAAAAAAAAAAAAAAAATATATATATATATAAATAAGTATATGCATGCAGCAGTAGAGCCATCATAAAGAAAAGAAAAACAAAGAACACAAAAAAAAAATAAATGCAGATACCTAAACACAAACAAATAAACGAACAAACAAATAAAGCGCAGCAACAGAAACAACGCATGCATCTGCA
>NW_013570258.1:0-7572 GCF_000499745.2 Eimeria mitis | reverse complement strand
CACAAACAAATAAACGAACAAACAAATAAAGCGCAGCAACAGAAACAACGCATGCATCTGCATGCATGCATGCATGCATGCATCTGCATGCATGCATGCATGCAAGTGCATGCAGCCCCAAAAGAAGAGATGCAGCAGACAAACCAGTTTAACATTTCCCCTGAAGAAGACGCCTGGAGACTGAGCCACCTGCGGGTCGCAGTGTACAGACAGCAGAGAAAAAGAAGAAATATAAATAAATATAAATAAATATAGAATAAATATAAATAAATATAAAATAAATATAAATAAATATAAAATAAATACAATATAAACAAATAAAATATAATATCTAGATAGATATAACAATACTTTTATGTTGTATTTCTATATAAATAAACATAAAATAACATCTAGTAGATATATATAACAATACATTTCCATTGTATTTGTATATAAACAGAAATAATATAAATAGTTATTCAGCTGTACATACACCTGAATTGAGGTGTACAGACACCGCAAGCAGCCTACCGCCTCCAGCTCCCTCCCCACTATCTTTATTTCGGGTTTGTCTGCGGCTACGCCGTAACGAACTAAACCTAGAGGGGTGGGCAGAGCATCAATAAGAACAATTTCCAGCTGCATGGCCTCCTGCTGCTTCTGCTGCTGCTGCTGCTGCTGTTGCTGCTGCTGCTGCTTCTGGCTCTCTACGAGGCGCAGCAGCATCTTCGCGCAGTACAGACCGCTGGGGCCCGCTCCCACTATACATACGGAGAAAGGCTTCTGTCGCTTGGCATGCAGCAGCTGTTGCTGCTGCTGCTCTTGCTGCTGCTGCTCCTGCTGCTGATGCTGTTCTACCCGCGGAGTATGCTGCTGCTGCTGCTGCGGGCTGTCTTCAGGCCGCTGTTGCTGACACACTGTGTGCAGCTCCCTGATCCTTAACCCTCTGCATGCCTTCGAGCCCCCCACCGCACTGCAGCGATGAGAGGAAACCCATCCTTTTTGAATTCGTTGAAGGGCCGCTGCTGCTGCAGCTGCTGCTGGGGCATCCCGTGCTGCTGCATTTGCTGCTGCTGCTGCTGCTCGGGCATCCTGTGATGCTGCAGTTGCTGCTGCATTTTCTGCTGCTGCTGTTGCTCGTGCTAGTTGCCTTTGCTGGAAAAGATGCAGCAGCAGCCCAGCAGCAGGGATGCCGGGGGCCCTCCCCGCGGTGGGTAGCGGGGCCCTGAGAGCTGTACGCCTCAAAGCCCGCGTGAGTGCTGGCGATACACCGGACATGGGGAAACGAGTTGCATGATGAGGCGTGAAGAGGAGAGGAGCAGCAAAGTGCAGTTACGACCGCAGCCAGCAACTGCGGCCTCGACGAGCTAAATGCTGCTGCAGCTGCTGCTAGCTAACAACTTCAACAGAATACATCTAAAGGCGGAAGAAATCGCCTTTTAAGAAATGAAATAAACATAAAACAGCTCCTCAGCTCGGTACTGTATGTACCGATGCGGAGTTGTATGGTAACCGCCGCCGCGGTAACGAACCCAGATCAGAAAACCATCACGGTCCTGTGTGTAAATTCAGCTTTTCGGTGTTTATACCACCGACTATAAATTCTAAAAATTTATTTAAAATTTATTAAAGAGATGCTTTGCATGCATACAGCTCAGAATCCGGCGAGCATCGAACCTCACTCACGACGATGATCTTCTTTCTGCAGCCCCGAAACTCGTGAATTTCGTCAGCAGCCGAGGCAGTAAGCTAAAAAAAAAATAAAGAAAGCTGAATAAAAATTAATTAATTAAATAAATCAATTAAAATAAATTAATTTGATTCAAAAGAACATTCGATATTTCGCCTCTAGAAGGAAGAATCACCGAATTCAACTTTTTGCAGTTTCAGCTGTTCAGAAAGAGATCTGTTCAGCTGTCTTCTCTTGAAACGCTTTCCTTATACATAAAAGAGAAAAAAACATGAATAATGTTGTTTTCTTTCTTCTCCGGAGTGTTGTGGTGTTTCAGTAAAGTAAACAATATAATATGCTCGTCGTATCGAGCATCCTTGCAACAGAAAGCTGAACGAAAGCTGCATGTACAGCCGACGACGAAACCCAGCAGCCAATGAAACTTGAATCAGGAAACTTGCAACAACGAAATGTTTTCTCCTGCGTTTTATATTTTCAGTATAAAAAGGAGAAACTTCTCTACAACTGCTTTCCTAGTAAGAGGAACCTACTTACCTCAGCACACCTAGTTGGGTAAACAATTCAACTAAAGCAGAACAAGGCGGTGCTAGCATCTACAGCATCCCCTCCCTCTACCTACCTATCTACCTACCTACCTATGTATATATACATGTATAAAAATACTATACACTGCAACAGCCCTACTAAACCTAAACCCTAAAGGAGCAACCAGAGAATGTTGCTGGTTTCCGCGTTCCTTGCAATTCAAACCTTCAGGAACTCGAGAAGGAAAATCTCGGTTGTTTGTTTGTTCTCCATGACAGACGATTGAACTTTCTGTCTGTGTGGCTTCTTGTCAACTCATGGATATAATAATATAGAGAAAAAAATTAACAAATGGGACTCTCCGTGACAAGAGCTGCATTGAGAGGATGAAACGAAAGCGTATTTCTTTGCTTTCTGCTTGAAGGAATTGCCAATTCTATGAATTCATGAAACAAGTTCAACATTTTTTGCAGCTTTCTTTCTCTCTTTTCTGCATATCCGTGCATGCATGTGGTGTATGTATACAACAACAACAACACGGACGAGCACCACCAACCACCTCAGTGCAGAGAAGAAGAGGGAAAGCTGTAAGTTTAATGTTATTGTTTTATTTTATTTTGATTCTTTTTACATATATTATATATTGAACGATATATTCATTGAATTCATGAACACCAACCCGCAGCATTTCTGTTTCCTCTCACGAAGGCACGGCATCTTCTGAATTGAAATACAGAGGACCCTACACGGTAAGCAGTTGCTGCTGTTGTTGTTTTTTGTTTTTTTCACTTTATAATTATAAATATAATTAATATTAATGTTATTTTTGTGTTTATTTTTATTATTTTCATCACCACTGCAACCCGTAGTTCCAATCCGTCTGCATCGGTTCCTTCTTTTGCAGAAACTTCATTCCGAAAACACTTTCATCTTCCTCTTGAATATTTTTTTTGTTTTCTAGAAATTCTCCTCTCACTTGATCTTTTTCTTCTTTTTCTTTCTTTATCTCATCAGGCTTCAAATGTTCAGTGATTGCTTCGCTTGCTGTTCTCTTCTCTGCAGGTTCAATAACAGCAACAGAAGACGGCTCGCTTGCCTCTCGAACAACTGCGGCCTTAACCCCCCCAACATATGTTTCATTGCTTCCTTCATTCTGTACATCTCCTGCATTCAATGCAACTGCTGCTGGTTCTGCTTCTTGCTGCTGCTTCTCCTCCTCACCACCACTTGTCTTCTCCAGCAGCGGCGGGAAAGCTGTCTCATGTCTGCTGCTGCTGCTTACAGCAGCAGCAGCAGCAGCAGCAGCAGCCGCAGCATCATCATCATCAGCTTTCCTGCTGCTGATGAAAGCAGCAGCATCTTCTCGACCTTTGCTGCTGCTGGAAGCAGCTGCGTCGTCGTGGGCTCTGCTGTTGCTGCTTAGAGCAGCAGCAGCAGCAGCAGCAGCGGCAGCAGCAGCACTTTCTGTATCTTTTTCTCTATTCACGTTTCCTTTTTCAGCAGCAGCGAGGTCATCCGTTTTGTGGTGTTGTTTCTCGCGGTGTACACTACTAGAAGATATGGGTTCCTCCTGCAGGGGAAAAGCTGCAGCAGTTTGTCTGTTTTCTTCTGCAGCAGCAGCAGCTCCTTCTTCAGCAATTTGTAGTATTTTAGCTGTAATATCTTTAATATGTCTTGTATCTATGGTGCTATCTGCTGCTCTTCTTGATCTTCTTCTTTCTCTAGTAGTTTGTCTTTCTGATCTTCTTGTACGTACACTGCTTTGGGGTGTAACTGCTTCTTCTCCTTCATTATGCATACCCTCATCTATATGTACACCAGTTATTCTTCTTGACGTTCTGGTTTTTTCTCTCTTACTTCTTTTTTTTGTTGTAAAGGAACCATGTCTCCTGCTGTCTGCTTCCTCCTGCATATCTCCATCAGCAACATACCCCATGCTAGTTACTGTATTTGTTCTTGAGCTTTCTTCATCCATAGCAAGAGACCCACTTCTTTTTACTCTTAATTGTTTTTTAGGTTGTCTCTGTTTCCCCAAAGTAAAATGTTTTATTAACAAACCCATCAACCGAGCAAGCCCTATAGCAACCAAACCAAAAGGAACTTGTTGCAGTGCATCTAAGAAAAAATACTGAGAGGATGCATGCGACCTTGCGAGTATTTTACTTAGTAAGCCAGAAGAAGCAGCAGCAGCATTGCTGCTGTTATCTACACTTATAGGGTTTTTATATAAAGAACCTAATATAATAAACAAAACAAGAAGAGGTACACCTATAAGTAAGTCCCAATTCTCTGCTACCCATTTAGGTATAGGGTTTTTCTTTTTATTTATTGCTTTATCTAGATGATATACACTCAAAGCAAGAGAAACAAGTCCCCCAACAACAAACCCTAACCACAGCCTCCACGCAACAACCCAAAGTAAAGCACTCGATGCACTCCCTAGCCTACTGAGCGCCATACTGTGTTTATCTTGGTGGTTCTTTAACCCCGCCCCAGATGTCTGATAAAAGTAAGAAAGAAAATAAGCGGTAGCCAAAGCAAAACCAGCTAGAACCAGGTGTATACTTCTCTTCCTAGCAGCACGAGACTCTGCATGCAGCCGCGCGGGGTGACCCTCAGGCAGGTGGGTGTAGTCTTGTACCTTAGATAACAGCTTTCCGTATTTCTCTCCGCTCCCTCTCTGGCTGCTAGGTGACCCCAGCAGCCCGGGAACGGGATCGTGTTGCAGCTGTATCTCTTCGTTTTTATCCGCCATAGAAAGAGGTGCATCACCAGATATACGAGCTGAAGATGCACGCTTCTCTCCTCCTGCTGCTGCTGCTGCTGCTGCTCCTGCTGCTGCTGCTGCTGCTGGTGTTGAGTCTATACTCGCACCACTCAATGCTGTAGGAGGAAACTGCTTGCCTCCATCTACCTCAGCAGCAACTTGTAATTCAGATACACCAACTGGAACTGCTGCTGCTGCTGCATCTGCTGCTGCTGCTGCTGCTGCTGCTATCCCTGTACCCAGCAGAAACAATACACTCAACAGAAACATGCTGCATGCACCGAAGAAATATATTTTGCTCTCAGTATACACCCTACTACGCCTCCCTCCCCCCCCACGCAACCCTAATAAACCACCCATCCTTGCCGCCTACTCAGCAGAGCAGCAGCAGAAAGGAGGAAGGATCCAAGTTGAAGAGTTTATAAATGCGAGAACAAAGCGAGAAAAGAAACAAAGAAAAGAGAGAAAAACAAAAAGAGAGAGAGAGAGAAGAGAGAGAAGAGAGAGAGAGAGAGAGAAGGGGACCCCCAACAACCCCTCTCCTCCTTAACCCAGCAACAGAAAGAGAAAGCAAGGCTGATCTTCTTCTCTTATATGCACCCCCACAAAAGCTTCTAAATTCTCCTGCAGGTATTGAAATAAGAGAAAAGAAGAAAAGCAAACAAAGAAAAAAAGAATGAAGAGGCTGTAGCTGCAGCTGCAGCGCCCGCGACGGGAGCTCCACTGCTGCAGCAGAGGCAGCAGCAGAAAAAGGAGATACTGCTGCTGCGGATCTGGAGAAGAAAAAGATAATATTTATTGTTAAAAGTAATAAAATAATAAAAGAAGTTTTAAAAACTGAATAAGAAAGCCGTATTGGTGCTCAGCAGCAGCTGCTGCTGCTGCTGCTCAGCAGCTCCTCCATGTGGCGTACGGGTATATAGCGCAGGGCGCGGAGGAGAGAAGAGCCAGCAGAACAGCTTTATAAAAGAAAAATAAAATAAATAAATAAAAATTAAATGAAAAGAACAAAAAGAAAACACAAAATGCAACAATTTAAACCCACAAAGACCCTACTTACCCTCACGCGGGGCTGCATTGGTATCTAGTTGGTGTCGCTTAGGAGGAGCTGCAGCAGCAAGAGCAGCAGCAGCCTGCATGCAACGCTTTCATCAGGTAATATTAAATAAATATTAATTAAATATTATTTAATTCTTGTTTTCTCTTTATTTTTATTAAAATTTAAAAAAAAACACACACACAAACACCCCCATCGTCGCTATACACAGAAACTCCCCCCCTATCAACTACTGAGCGTTGCTGCTGCTGCTGTAGCAGCAGCAGCAGCAGCAGCAGCAGCAGCAGCAGCAGCAGCAGGTGTACGTCTTTGGTTTATTATCTCCTTTTGTTTGCTGCAAATGCAAACAATAAATTCTTTTTAGTTCTTTTCTTTACCTAATGCAACACAAATGCAGCAGACTGCTGCAGCAGCGGCTTCGGCTGCTGCTGCTGCTGTTCTTGCTGCTGCTGGTTGCAGCATTCCCTTCATCTCTCCCCCCCTTCCCCCCCACCACCACCACCACCACCGCAGCAGCAGCAGCAGCAGCAGCAGCAGCANCCCCCCCCCCCCCCCTCTCTCTCTAAATTTATATAACAACGGTTTCTCTTCTTCTTCTCCTTGGGATGCTTCTTTGACTCCATTTCCACCCAACTACCATCGCCATCCATCTCTCCCCCCTTTCCCCTCTGGCTGGGGGATGGGGGGGGGCCCCCAGGGGGCCCCTGTGTATGGGGGGGCCCCCCAGGGGGCCCCTGTCTATGAAAGGGGCCCCCATAGGGGGGCCCCCGGTGATGGAGTACTGTCGGGGGCCCCTGGGGGCCCCCAGGGGCCCCAGGGGGCCCCCAATGCAGCTGACTTGTCAGGGGCCCCTATAGAACACCCAGCAGCAGAAAGAAATGGTGAGGGTTTAGGGTTTAGTGGGGTTGAGGATATAAAGACATCTATGCATGCAGGAAGCTCAGGTGTATATGGTGTTCGTCGTTTGCTGCTGGGTTTGTTGCTGCTGCTGTGCAGCAGCTTTGTGTTTGTGTCTGTTACTTTGCGAGATATAGAGCAGCAGCTGCAGCAGCAACTGAAGGAGGAGCAGGAGAAGCAGCAGCAGCAGCAGCAGCAGCAGCAGCAGCAGAAACATATACAAGAAGAACTAAAAGAAGTAGGCATCGCCCTATTATCCTATTTCAGCCCCGGTTTAGGGGTAGCAGCAAAAGGGCTTGATTTTATTCTCCAAGACAAAGGAGACAGCAGCAGCAGCAAGCAGCAGCAGCAGCAGCAGCAGCAGCAGCAGCAGCAGCAGCAACCGCAGCAGCAGCAGCAATCCCAGCACCTTAACCTGAGCCACCGCATGCATAAATATATAAAAGAACATAAAACCCTCGCTGCAGCAGAAGCTGCTGCTTTTCTTTTGGGGCTTTTGCTGCTTCTTACGGGAACCATTAAAATATATAAATCAGCGCCAGCAGCATTAGCTTATAAACTAAAAAGAAAATATAAATCATAAAGTATATATATATATATATATATATATATATATATATATATATATATATATATATATATATATATATA
>NW_013570257.1:8149-9588 GCF_000499745.2 Eimeria mitis | reverse complement strand
TATATATATATATATATAGGCTACCCAAAACCCTAAACCCTAAACCCTAGCGTAAAAGATATCCTCGGCACCATCAAGCTTTTTAGTAAAGAAACGTGGGGGCCCCAGGGGCCCCCAAAGTCCCTCTATCTCTCACCGGCCCGAGGGGGCCCCTCTCCGCCAAAACTGAACCCTCAGGGGCCCCTATAAACACTGCTGGGGGCCCCCCGGGCTACGGGGGCCCCCACCGGTCCCCTACATGATTTATAAATACCCCCACAGCCCCCCACGGGGGCCCCCCATGGGGGCCCCCCATGGGGGCCCCCTGGGGCCCACTAGGGTCCAACTGAAATGCAGGGGCCCGCACACGCTTGGGGGCCCCTGCAATACTCTAAGGAACCCCCAGAGAGCCCCCTAGTACTGTGGGCCCCCCCGCTCTCCTAGTACTGCAGGGGGGCCCCCTAGTACTGAAGGGGGCCCCCTAGTACTGCACGAGGGCCCCCTAGTACTGGACGGGGGGCCCCCTAGTACCGAAGGGGGCCCCCTAGTACTGAAGGGGGCCCCCTAGTACTGCACGAGGGCCCCCTAGTACCGAAGGGGGGCCCCCTAGTACCGAAGGGGGCCCCCCTAGTAGTGCAGGGGGCCCCCTAGTACTGTAGTGGGGGCCTCTGTGTGGGTAGCAGGCCGAAGCGTTTTTTGAGGGCTACGCGGTGGTGAGAGAATTTATCGTCGGGGGAGAAACGAGGGGGGTGGGCGGAGAGGGTTGGCTGGCCGGTGGGGGAGTGGGTCTGCGCGTACACCCCATAAACCCTAAACCCTAAACCCTAAACCCTAAACCCTAAACACTAAACCCTAAATACTTCTATGGTTTATACTCACCGCCAAGGTGTAAACACGCTGGCCCTTCTCGTTCAAGTAGAAACGCAGATACATCTTCTATAACAAACCCTAAACCCTAAACCCTAAACCCTAAACCCTAGGAGGTCCCGGTAGGCAATGAACGTGGAGGAGAAGCGACGAGCTCTGCTTGCTTATCATATAATCACAAAATTATTTTATAAACCCTAAACCCTAAACCCTAAACCCTTGAATTGTAGCGGCGAAGGATCCCCGGGGCCCCAAGCACTCAGCCCCACAGGGCCCACCCCTAAACCCTAAACCCTAAACCCTAAACCCTAAACCCTAGACCCTAAACCCTAGGCGCTAAACCCTAAACCCTAATTTATTATCCGTAAATTATAATACATTTTTTTCTTCTTTATGTAATAGAAAACGTAAAAGAATATAACACCAAACCCTAAACCCTAAACCCTAAACCCTAAACCCTAAACCCTAAACTCGAAGCCCGGGGTGTTGTTCGGGGCCCCTCTACGGCAGCGATGCACACACCCTAAACCCTAAACCCTAAACCCTAAACCCTAAACCGTAAACCCTAATTTTTGAGAGCTGAAACGCTCGCC
>NW_013570257.1:3208-6573 GCF_000499745.2 Eimeria mitis | reverse complement strand
AGCTCCTTGCAGCAGGACACAAACCTGCTGCTGCTGCTGCTGCTGCTGGCAGCAGCAGCAGCAGCAGCAGGCGCTTGGAGGACTTCTTTGGGGCCCCTATAATGCAGACGAAGAACGGCACTCAGCCGGGTGCAGCAGCAGCAGCAGTAGCAGCAGCAGGAACAGCAGCAGCAGCAACACCAGGAACAGCAGCAGCAGCAGCAGCAGCAGGAACAGCAGCAGCAGCAGCAGCAGCAGGACGTGCTGTAGTTCCTGCTGCAGTTGTTGCTGCTATTCGTGTTCTTCGTGTGTATGTTATAACAGCTTGCTGCTGCCTAGCTCAGCTGCAGCAGCAGCAGCTGCTGCTGCGCTCCCTTCGCTTTCTCTTTGTTGCTGTGCATGCGCCGCATGCGGCAGCACTGGGCCCCACAGCAGCAACAGCTCCTGGCTATGTTGTTGCTGCTGCAGGCCGCCTGCTCAAGGAGTACCTGCAGCAGCAGCAGCAGCAGAAGCAGCAACAGCAACAGCAGCAGCAGCAGCAGCAGCAGCAGCAGCAGCAGCAAGAAGAAGAAGTGTTGGCGTTTGCATGCGCTGCGCTTCTCCCCGCAGTGCAGCGAATTTCCCATCTCGTTGACCTGCAGCTCAGAAAGCTGCCGCAGCAGCAACAGCAGCAGCAGCAGCAGCTGCTGCTGCTGCTGCTGCAGGAGGCACAGCTGCAGCAGCAGGAACAGCTGCAGCAGCAAGGACAGGAGCAGCAGGAACAGGAGCAGCAGCAGCAGCTACAGCAGCAAACGCAACAGCAGCAGGAGAAGCAGCAGCAAGAAGAGAAACAGGAGCAGCAGCAGCAGCAGCACCAGGAACAGAAGCAGCAGCAGCAGCAGCAGCAACAGCAGCAACTATCAGACGCGGCACGAGTAGAAGCAGAAGCAGCAATACGCAGCGACACGGGATGCTATAGCAGCAGCAACTGCTGCACCAGCAGCAACAGCAGCAGCAGCAGCAGCAACAGCAGCAGCAGCATCAGCAGCAGCAGCGCATTGGCAACAGCTGCAGGACTGGCAAAAGCAGACCCCGAAGTTGCTGCTGCAGCAGAGAACATACCTGCAGCAGCAGCAGCAGCAACAACAACAACAGCAGCAGCAGCAGCAGTAGCAGCCAAGACAACGGCAGTAACGACGTGGGGAGAAGCAGCTGCCTCGCAAGCAGCAGCAGCAGCAGCAGCAGCAGCAGCAACAGCTGTAGCAGCAACTGCATATACAGCTGCTGCAACGGATGGCTTTCAGCTGCTGCCCGTGTGGCGCTGCTGCTGCAGCAGCTGCGCTCAGCTGTGGCCTGTCGGTGGAGCAGCAGCAGCAGCAGCAGCAACAGCAGCAGCAGCAGCAGAAAAAACAGCAGCAGCAGCAGGAAGAACGCGGCAGCAAGTTGTTGACTACTCTGTTGCACTGCTGGCAGAGCTGCGTATGTCTTTTGCTGCAAGCGAAGCAACGAAGCCTGGAGCAGCAGCAGCAGCAGCAGCAGGAGCAGCAGCAACAGCAGCAGCAGCAGAAACAGAGGCGCTGCAGCTTGCTGCTGCTGCTGAGTCGTTTTTGCTGTCGCACATTAAAGAGAAGCAGGCAGCCAAGCAGGAGACAGCAGCAGCAGCAGCAGCAGCAACAGCAGCAGAAGCAGCAGCAGCAACAGCAGCAGCAGCAGCAGCAGCAGCAAAACAAATAAAAAGCAGCAGCAGCGTGTATAACACAGGTCCCCTAGAAGACCCTCTCCCCGTTGCTGCAGCAGCAACAACAGCAGCAGAAACAGCAGCAACAGCAGCAGCAACAGCAGCAGCATCAGCAGCTGCTGCAGCAAACTCTACTCCTACTTCTGCTGCTGCTGCTGCTGCTGCTGCTGCTGCAGTGTATGAAGCGCGGTTTCGTGCTCCTTATCTATGGGCCTTGGTGCTGGGGCAATCCGTGCAGCTGCTGGAGCAGCAGCGGCTGCATGCTGCTGCTGCAGACAGGCTGCTGCTGCTGCTGCAGCTGCACGAGCTATACACCTTTCCTGCTGCTGCTGCTGCTGCTGCAGCAGCAACAGCAGCAACAGCAGCAAAAAAACAAATTACAGATATAAAAGAGAAAAGAGAAGAAGGGGAAGAGGCCCACCAGGAAGCAACCCAGCAGCAGCAGCAGCAGCAACAGCAGCAACAGCAGCAGCAGCAGCAGCAGCAGCAGCGGCATGGTTTATTCCGTCACCGGGTAGGAAAATGGTACAACCGTTTGCAGGTGCTGCTGCTGCAGCATCTGCAGCAGCAGCAGCAAGCAGCAGCAGTAGGAGTGAGGTGTATAAGAGAAGGAGACATAGTAAGAACAGCAGAAAGACAAGAGGTATCGAGGAGACTAATAAAGGCTGCGCTGTACATACACCGCAAACGCATAGCCACGAGCTGGCAGCAGCTGCAGCAGCAAGCCATCGAACAGCAGCAGCAGCAGCAGCAGCAGAAGGTGCTGCAGCAGCAGCAGCAGCAGCAGCAGCAGGAGGTGCTCTGTGATACAGACAGCAGCAACTCCGATGCTGCCAGCAGCACTAAACCAAAACCCCGCAGACGCAGGGCTGCATGCAGCAGCAGCAGCAGCAGCAGCAGCAGCAGCGACAGCAGCAGCACGAGCAGCAGCAGCAGTGACAGCGACAGCGACAGCAGCAGGAACCGGAGCAGCAGCAGCAGCAGCAGCAGCAGCAGCAGCAGCAAGAGCCTGCATGCAACGCGCAGCAGGCGACCCCCTCCTCGTCCTCCGCCCCGCAAGCGTCGTCGAGCTGTCAATACACCTGAGAGCAGCAAGAACAGCAGCAGCAGCAGCAGCAGCAGGACCAGCAGCAGCAAGAGTAGCCCGCGCGGTGCACCGAAACAACAGCAGCAGCAGCAGCAGCAGCAGCAGGAGGAAGAGTATGAATTTTTGCGTGTCTTACCTGTAGACGTGCATGCATGTGTATTGGATGCATACAAAGAGGAGCAGCAGCTGCAGCAGGAGCTGCCTATATGTGTGGTGTCTGCTCGTCCCCTTGCTGCAGCAGCAGCAGCAGGCCGCAGCAGCATCTTCGTTGGCTGGGACGCGCAGCTGCTGCGGGTAGAAGAGCTCGCGCTGCAGCACTATAAACTAGCGGGGGGGTGGCGGGGGCACCACGATGAGGGAGCAGCAATACGCAGCCTCTTTCTTATTCTTACTGCTGCAGCACAGCAGCAGCAGCAGCAGCAGCAGCAGCAGCAGCAAGGGGATTGCCTCCTCATGGGCAGGATTATGCAGACAAACACGCAGCAGCAGCAGCAGCAGCAGCTGCAGCAGCAGCAGGAGGGGGGAGGTGCAGCAGCAGACAGAAGCATTGCTGTTGCTTTTCTTCCAGCAGCAGATCCGACA
>NW_013570257.1:2983-3108 GCF_000499745.2 Eimeria mitis | reverse complement strand
CCTAGAAGACCCTCTCCCCGTTGCTGCAGCAGCAACAACAGCAGCAGAAACAGCAGCAACAGCAGCAGCATCAACAGCAGCTGCTGCAGCAAACTCTACTACTCCTGCTCCTGCTGCTGCTGCTG
>NW_013570257.1:1143-2883 GCF_000499745.2 Eimeria mitis | reverse complement strand
GCGGCTGCATGCTGCTGCTGCAGACAGGCTGCTGCTGCTGCTGCAGCTGCACGAGCTATACACCTTTCCTCCTGCTGCTGCTGCTGCAGCAGCAACTGCAGCAACTGCAGCAACAGCAGCAACAGAACAAATTACAGATATGAAAGAGAAAAGAGAAGAAGGGGAAGAGGCCCACCAGGAAGCAAGCCAGCAGCAGCAGCAGCAGCAGCAGCAACAGCAGCAACAGCAGCAGCAGCAGCAGCAGCGGCATGGTTTATTCCGTCACCGGGTAGGAAAATGGTACAACCGTTTGCAGGTGCTGCTGCTGCAGCATCTGCAGCAGCAGCAGCAAGCAGCAGCAGTAGGAGTGAGGTGTATAAGAGAAGGAGACATAGTAAGAACAGCAGAAAGACAAGAGGTATCGAGGAGACTAATAAAGGCTGCGCTGTACATACACCGCAAACGCATAGCCACGAGCTGGCAGCAGCTGCAGCAGCAAGCCATCGAACAGCAGCAGCAGCAGCAGAAGGTGCTGCAGCAGCAGCAGCAGCAGCAGCAGCAGCAGCAGGAGGTGCTCTGTGATACGGACAGCAGCAACTCCGATGCTGCCAGCAGCACTAAACCAAAACCCCGCAGACGCAGGGCTGCATGCAGCAGCAGCAGCAGCAGCAGCGACAGCAGCAGCACGAGCAGCAGCAGCAGTGACAGCGACAGTGACAGCAGCAGGAACCGCAGCAGCAGCAGCAGCAGCAGCAAGAGCCTGCATGCAACGCGCAGCAAGCGACCCCCTCCTCGTCCTCCGCCCCGAAAGCGTCGTCGAGCTGTCAATGCACCTGAGAGCAGCAAGAACAGCAGCAGCAGCAGCAGCAGCAGCAGGACCAGCAGCAGCAGGAGCAGCCCGCGCGGTGCACAGAAACAACAGCAGCAGCAGCAGCAGCAGCAGCAGCAGCAGCAGCAGCAGCAGCAGCTGGAGGAAGAGTATGAATTTTTGCGTGTCTTACCTGTAGACGTGCATGCATGTGTATTGGATGCATACAAAGAGGAGCAGCAGCTGCAGCAGGAGCTGCCTGTATGTGTGGTGTCTGCGCGTCCCCTTGCTGCAGCAGCAGCAGCAGGCCGCAGCAGCATCTTCGTTGGCTGGGACGCTCAGCTGCTGCGGGTAGAAGAGCTCGCGCTGCAGCACTATAAACTAGCGGGGGGCTGGCGGGGGCACCACGATGAGGGAGCAGCAATACGCAGCCTCTTTCTTATTCTTACTGCTGCAGCACAGCAGCAGCAGCAGCAGCAGCAGCAGCAGCAGCAAGGGGATTGCCTCCTCATGGGCAGGATTATGCAGACAAACACGCACCAGCAGCAGCAGCAGCTGCTGCAGCAGCAGCAGGAGGGGGGAGGTGCAGCAGCAGACAGAAGCATTGCTGTTGCTTTTCTCCCAGCAGCAGATCCGACGGAGCAGCAGCTGCTGCCTATAGAGCAGCAGCAGCAGCAGCAGTTGCTGCTGCAGCAGCTGCAGCACAGCAGCAGCAACCAAGTGCATGCACTCTTCAAACAAGCTGTTGCTGCGGTGTATGGGCAGCAAATACGCGGCGTGTCTTGGGGCTGGGAGGCGTCAGTGGGTACCCCCTTGCTGCAGCAGCAGCAGCAGCAGCAGCAGCAGCAACAGCAGCAGCAGCAGCAGCAGCAGCAGAAGCGGCAGCAGCAGAGCAGTCTCCTGGATGATGAACTAGACGATGATATAGCAGACGAATTAGAAGATTGTCTGCT
>NW_013570257.1:490-1043 GCF_000499745.2 Eimeria mitis | reverse complement strand
ACAAGCTGTTGCTGCGGTGTATGGGCAGCAAATACGCGGCGTGTCTTGGGGCTGGGAGGCGTCAGTGGGTGCCCCCTTGCTGCAGCAGCAGCAGCAGCAGCAGCAGCAACAGCAGCAGCAGCAGCAGCAGCAGCAGCAGAAGCGGCAGCAGCAGAGCAGTCTCCTGGATGATGAGCTAGATGAGGATATAGGAGACGAATTAGAAGATTGTCTGCTGCAGCAACAGCAGCAGCAACAGCAGCAGCAACAGCAGCAGCAACAGCAGCAGCAGCAGCAGCAAGACAGAGCAGCAGATTGTGCTGAATTCTACAGCCGCATTGCTGCAGCAATCGGGGGCCCCGCGTTGTCTTCTATTTTCAGTTTGCTGCTGGAGGACTACAGGGGCTGGGCCCCAGGCCTCCCAGACCTTCTCCTATGGAGACCCAAGCAGCAGCAGCAGCAGCAGCAGCAGCAGCAGCAGCAGCAGCAAGAGCAGCAGCAGGAGGAGGAGGGAAAGCAGCAGCAAAATGGGAAACAGGAGAAGGGACCCTCACAGACAGAGCTGCTTAAGGAA
>NW_013570256.1:10313-10669 GCF_000499745.2 Eimeria mitis | reverse complement strand
GCTGCAGCGCATGCAGCTCCCTCTGTACGTCTACCTGACCTGGTGCTGCTTCTGCTGCAGTTTGTGCTGCTGCAGCAGCAGCTAAGTTGCTGCTAGCATTTGCATCTGTCTTTGTTTGTGTATCTTCTGTGCTGCTGTTGCTGCTGTTGCTGCTGCTGCTGCTATCAGAATCTTCATCACTGCTGCTTCCGCTTCCACTTCCGCTCCCGCTGCTGCTGCTATTGCTGCTATTGCTGCTGCTGCTGCTGCTGCTGCTGCTGCTGCTGTTGCTGCTGGTATTATGATGATCAGTGCCCGGTATCTTTCTGCGTTTGTGTTGTTTCTTTCTGCTTCTCGTTTGCTGCTGCTGCTGCTGC
>NW_013570256.1:9210-9987 GCF_000499745.2 Eimeria mitis | reverse complement strand
GCGTTCACTGCAGCAGCAAAAGCAGCAGCAGATGCATACTTTACCTGAGCTCGCAGCACCTCTACACCTAGGCTCTCACCCCCGCTCTTCTCCTGCTGCTGCTGCTGTTCTTGCTGCTGCTGCTCACCGTCCGCTGCAGCAGATGCAGCAGCAGCTTCTCCTGCTGATGCTGCTGTTCCTCCTGCTGCTGCTGCTGCTGGAGCTCCAGTCGGAGACTGTGCTGCTGAAGCCACACCCTCCTGGCCGCTGCTGCTGCTGCTGCTGCTGCTGCTGCTGTTGCTGCTGCTGCTGGCCGGGGCGTTGGGTGAGGGTGCAGTATCTGTTGCTGGCGCAGCAGCATTTGCTGCTGCTGCTGCAGCAGCAGCAGCACGGGCTACTTCTGCTGCTGCATCTGCTTCTTGCTGCAGCTGCAGCGTTGGCTGCAGCTCACTCAGACCCAAATAATATATCTCTTCGAGCTTTTTGAGGCGGCGTGCTGCCCCCTGCTGCCAGTCCCTTTGTCTCACCAAGGACCCCAGCAGCCCGTGCTGCTGCTGCTGCTGCTGCTGCTGCTGCTGCTGCTGTTGCTGCTGTTGGGGTTGCTGCTGCTGAGCATGCTTACGCTTGCGGTGACTGCCCCCACCACCTGCAGCTGCAGCACGACCTGATGCAGCAGCAGCACGCCCTAATACAGGATGCCGCGCTGCTGCTGCTGCTGCTGCTGCTGCTGCTGCTGTCTTTCGCGGTGCATCATCACCAGAAGAAACCGGGCCCCGTCTCTGGGCTGTGCTGCTTGGG
>NW_013570256.1:8826-9110 GCF_000499745.2 Eimeria mitis | reverse complement strand
CTGGCCGGGGCGTTGGGTGAGGGTGCAGTATCTGTTGCTGGCGCAGCAGCATTTGCTGCTGCTGCTGCTGTTGCTGCTGTTGGGGTTGCTGCTGCTGAGCATGCTTACGCTTGCGGTGACTGCCCCCACCACCTGCAGCTGCAGCACGACCTGATGCAGCAGCAGCACGCCCTAATACAGGATGCCGCGCTGCTGCTGCTGCTGCTGCTGCTGCTGCTGCTGTCTTTCGCGGTGCATCATCACCAGAAGAAACCGGGCCCCGTCTCTGGGCTGTGCTGCTTGAA
>NW_013570256.1:7245-8665 GCF_000499745.2 Eimeria mitis | reverse complement strand
CCCGCAGTTCTTCTATATCGAATTCAGGGTCACTGCCGTGGTTGCTGCTGCTGCTGCTGCTGCTGCTGCTGCTGCCGCTGCTGCTGCTGCTGCGGTCGCTGCTGTTGTAGCTGTACTCGCTACCCGTAGACACAAGCCCATCGCTGTCTTGCTGCTGCGACTCAGACCGACGAGCCGCCCGCTGCTGCTGCTTCTGCTGCCGCCTAGGAGCAGCTCCTGCTGCTGCTGCTGCTGCTGCTGCTGCGTGCTGCTCGTCGCCATCTGGTGCTGCTGCTGGTCTTTTGCTGCGGCTTTTGCCGCTGGTTGCTGCAGCAGGAGTTCTTGGGTGAGCAGCAGCCTTTTGTTCTTTCAGATTGATCCCAGCAGCAGCAGCAGCAGCAGCAGCAGCAGCAGCAGCAGCTTTTGCTGCTTCTCTTCTTCTCTCTCTCCTCGCACACCTCCAGCAGCAAATAAGTATATCTTGCTGACTAGGATACAACTTAAACAAAAAAGGCAGCTCATCAGGGCTCTCAATATAAATAGGTTTCTCTTCTTCTATCTGCTGCTGCTGCTGCTGCTGCTGCTGCTGCTGCTGCTGCTGCAGCTGCTGTGTTGCTTCTCGCTGCAGCAGCTCATACACCGCTCTCTCCCCGCCCCTGCTACCGCCGCTGCCGCCGCCACTGCTGCCACTGCTGCTGCTGCTGGTGCTGCTGTCTGTTGCGAGTTTCTGCTGCAGGAACAGCAGCAGCTGCTGCTGCTGCTGCGGCCCCGGGCGCCAGCTGGGGGGCTGTCTATCGTCTGGGGGCCCCAGAGTCTGCCTGCAGCGGCAGCAGCAGAAGAGGCGGTGGTCTGGGTTCCTTGCTGCGTTGTGTTTTCTGAAGGAGCTGGGCGGTGCTGGCCCCTCTGCTGCTGCTTCTTCCTGCTGCTGCTGCTGCTGCTGCTGCTGCTGCTGCTGCTGCTGCTGCTGTTGCTGCTGTGTTTTTATTCTTTTATAACGCACTGCGTCTGCTGGTATCTGCGGGCTGAAGCCACAATCTACATCGAAGGCGTGGCGATAGAAAAGAGCCGGTGGCAGTCCCCCATCATCATCTCCCTCTCTTCCTCCTCCTCCGCCGCCGCTGCTGCTGCTGCTGCTGCTGCTGCTGCTGCTGCTGCTGCTGCTGCTGCTGGTGGCAATACAGTAGGGGAACTGGGGCCTAGCTAGCCACTGCTGCAGCGTGTCTACCTGCAGCTTTCCTTTGATAGAAGCAACCGGGTTTACGTCGATAAAGTTAAGGGCCGGGATTACCTCGAACTGACTATACACCTCAACAGGCAGATCGCTGCAGCACTCTCCCCGCAGGTCAGCTGGGTCCCAAGCCCACCGACACACTATCTTTCCTGCTGCTGCTGCTGCTGCTGCTGCTCCTGCTGCTGCTGCTGGTGGTGGTGGTGGGGTTGC